>NC_081552.1:222194612-222230345 GCF_963082655.1 Stomoxys calcitrans | reverse complement strand
AAAACCTTAAATTCAGCCAGGCTGAATTGAAGATTTTCTAAAGAAAACCTTAAATTCAGCCAGGCTGAATTGAAGATTTTCTAAAGAAAACCTTAAATTCAGCCAGGCTGAATTGAAGATTTTCTAAAGAAAACCTTAAATTCAGCCAGGCTGAATTGAAGATTTTCTAAAGAAAACCTTAAATTCAGCCAGGCTGAATTGAAGATTTTCTAAAGAAAACCTTAAATTCAGCCAGGCTGAATTGAAGATTTTCTAAAGAAAACCTTAAATTCAGCCAGGCTGAATTGAAGATTTTCTAAAGAAAACCTTAAATTCAGCCAGGCTGAATTGAAGATTTTCTAAAGAAAATCTTCAATTCAGCCTGGCTGAATTTAAGGTTTTCTTAGAAAATCTTCAATTCAGCCAGGCTGAATTGAAGATTTTCTAAAGAAAACCTTAAATTCAGCCAGGCTGAATTGAAGATTTTCTAAAGAAAACCTTAAATTCAGCCAGGCTGAATTGAAGATTTTCTAAAGAAAACCTTAAATTCAGCCAGGCTGAATTGAAGATTTTCTAAAGAAAACCTTAAATTCAGCCAGGCTGAATTGAAGATTTTCTAAAGAAAACCTTAAATTCAGCCAGGCTGAATGGAAGATTTTCTAAAGAAAACCTTAAATTCAGCCAGGCTGAATTGAAGATTTTCTAAAGAAAACCTTAAATTCAGCCAGGCTGAATTGAAGATTTTCTAAAGAAAACCTTAAATTCAGCCAGGCTGAATTGAAGATTTTCTAAAGAAAACCTTAAATTCAGCCAGGCTGAATTGAAGATTTTCTAAAGAAAACCTTAAATTCAGCCAGGCTGAATTGAAGATTTTCTAAAGAAAACCTTAAATTCAGCCAGGCTGAATTGAAGATTTTCTAAAGAAAACCTTAAATTCAGCCAGGCTGAATTGAAGATTTTCTAAAGAAAACCTTAAATTCAGCCAGGCTGAATTGAAGATTTTCTAAAGAAAACCTTAAATTCAGCCAGGCTGAATTGAAGATTTTCTAAAGAAAACCTTAAATTCAGCCAGGCTGAATTGAAGATTTTCTAAAGAAAACCTTAAATTCAGCCAGGCTGAATTGAAGATTTTCTAAAGAAAACCTTAAATTCAGCCAGGCTGAATTGAAGATTTTCTAAAGAAAACCTTAAATTCAGCCAGGCTGAATTGAAGATTTTCTAAAGAAACCTTAAATTCAGCCAGGCTGAATTGAAGATTTTCTAAAGAAAACCTTAAATTCAGCCAGGCTGAATTGAAGATTTTCTAAAGAAAACCTTAAATTCAGCCAGGCTGAATTGAAGATTTTCTAAAGAAAACCTTAAATTCAGCCAGGCTGAATTGAAGATTTTCTAAAGAAAACCTTAAATTCAGCCAGGCTGAATTGAAGATTTTCTAAAGAAAACCTTAAATTCAGCCAGGCTGAATTGAAGATTTTCTAAAGAAAACCTTAAATTCAGCCAGGCTGAATTGAAGATTTTCTAAAGAAAACCTTAAATTCAGCCAGGCTGAATTGAAGATTTTCTAAAGAAAACCTTAAATTCAGCCAGGCTGAATTGAAGATTTTCTAAAGAAAACCTTAAATTCAGCCAGGCTGAATTGAAGATTTTCTAAAGAAAACCTTAAATTCAGCCAGGCTGAATTGAAGATTTTCTAAAGAAAACCTTAAATTCAGCCAGGCTGAATTGAAGATTTTCTAAAGAAAACCTTAAATTCAGCCAGGCTGAATTGAAGATTTTCTAAAGAAAACCTTAATTCAGCCAGGCTGAATTGAAGATTTTCTAAAGAAAACCTAAATTCAGCCAGGCTGAATTGAAGATTTTCTAAAGAAAACCTTAAATTCAGCCAGGCTGAATTGAAGATTTTCTAAAGAAAACCTTAAATTCAGCCAGGCTGAATTGAAGATTTTTCTAAAGAAAACCTTAAATTCAGCCAGGCTGAATTGAAGATTTCTAAAGAAAACCTTAAATTCAGCCAGGCTGAATTGAAGATTTTCTAAAGAAAACCTTAAATTCAGCCAGGCTGAATTGAAGATTTTCTAAAGAAAACCTTAAATTCAGCCAGGCTGAATTGAAGATTTTCTAAAGAAAACCTTAAATTCAGCCAGGCTGAATTGAAGATTTTCTAAAGAAAACCTTAAATTCAGCCAGGCTGAATTGAAGATTTTCTAAAGAAAACCTTAAATTCAGCCAGGCTGAATTGAAGATTTTCTAAAGAAAACCTTAAATTCAGCCAGGCTGAATTGAAGATTTTCTAAAGAAACCTTAAATTCAGCCAGGCTGAATTGAAGATTTTCTAAAGAAAATCTTCAATTCAGCCTGGCTGAATTTAAGGTTTTCTTTAGAAAATCTTCAATTCAGCCAGGCTGAATTGAAGATTTTCTAAAGAAAACCTTAAATTCAGCCAGGCTGAATTGAAGATTTTCTAAAGAAAACCTTAAATTCAGCCAGGCTGAATTGAAGATTTTCTAAAGAAAACCTTAAATTCAGCCAGGCTGAATTGAAGATTTTCTAAAGAAAACCTTAAATTCAGCCAGGCTGAATGGAAGATTTTCTAAAGAAAACCTAAATTCAGCCAGGCTGAATTGAAGATTTTCTAAAGAAAACCTTAAATTCAGCCAGGCTGAATTGAAGATTTTCTAAAGAAAACCTTAAATTCAGCCAGGCTGAATTGAAGATTTTCTAAAGAAAACCTTAAATTCAGCCAGGCTGAATTGAAGATTTTCTAAAGAAAACCTTAAATTCAGCCAGGCTGAATTGAAGATTTTCTAAAGAAAACCTTAAATTCAGCCAGGCTGAATTGAAGATTTTCTAAAGAAAACCTTAAATTCAGCCAGGCTGAATTGAAGATTTTCTAAAGAAAACCTTAAATTCAGCCAGGCTGAATTGAAGATTTTCTAAAGAAAACCTTAAATTCAGCCAGGCTGAATTGAAGATTTTCTAAAGAAAACCTTAAATTCAGCCAGGCTGAATTGAAGATTTTCTAAAGAAAACCTTAAATTCAGCCAGGCTGAATTGAAGATTTTCTAAAGAAAACCTTAAATTCAGCCAGGCTGAATTGAAGATTTTCTAAAGAAAACCTTAAATTCAGCCAGGCTGAATTGAAGATTTTCTAAAGAAAACCTTAAATTCAGCCAGGCTGAATTGAAGATTTTCTAAAGAAAACCTTAAATTCAGCCAGGCTGAATTGAAGATTTTCTAAAGAAAACCTTAAATTCAGCCAGGCTGAATTGAAGATTTTCTAAAGAAAACCTTAAATTCAGCCAGGCTGAATTGAAGATTTTCTAAAGAAAACCTTAAATTCAGCCAGGCTGAATTGAAGATTTTCTAAAGAAAACCTTAAATTCAGCCAGGCTGAATTGAAGATTTTCTGAAGAAAACCTTAAATTCAGCCAGGCTGAATTGAAGATTTTCTAAAGAAAACCTTAAATTCAGCCAGGCTGAATTGAAGATTTTCTAAAGAAAACCTTAAATTCAGCCAGGCTGAATGGAAGATTTTCTAAAGAAAACCTTAAATTCAGCCAGGCTGAATTGAAGATTTTCTAAAGAAAAACTTACATCATTTAGCCTGAATCGAAAGTTTCGTTTGGAAACCCTTATGCATGCCAAGTCAGTGAAAATCTTCCTTCTGGCATGTTTGCCATTGCCGAACAACAAAATCTTCCCTTGCTTTTTTCATCTTCCATCATCCCACAATGTAGAAAAACCTTTTCACGAAGTCATTAAATGTAAACCATCGAACGGATATCGAATATCCATTATCCTGAGTCTTATTTCAGGAAAATTTCATAGAAGTGCAATTAAATTTTAATCCAAATTAGAGGATATTCGAATAAAATCCAATTTAGATACCCCACATCTCTAAATCCTTACCACACACACACACACCTACACACCCACAATCATTTGAGATGCACATTTTCTTTGGAGCAAAGTACAAAACTCATTTATTTCCCCCATTTCCATTGATTTACAGATGAAACACTGAAGGAAATCTTGCGGTATTTTTAATTTTAAAGTGCAGGGATACTGTACTTCCACCTCAAACTTCTCGCTTTTATATGTTGCGCCATAATACCTATAGACTTTATGACGTCATTGATTTGGTTGAAGATGGATGATGGAGGGCGGTGTTGATGTGCCAAGAAGAAAAACAAAAACAAAAAAAAAATAAACAAAATGAACGTGCAACAAACTTCAATAACACAACGATTACCACAACAACACCAACGACTTGTGAGCTCAAATCAAAAACTCTTGCTCCCCCGTAAATTCGACCTTCTGGTGTACACTACATGGAATATAATGTGCATATGTGTGTATCGGTGCAAGAACTGTAGAAACGAAAGCAGAAGCCCTCCTCTTGCACCACTCTGGTGGAGGTAGGAAAGTTTTTATGTTGCCACAACAACAGGACAAACTGAAATTCCAAAGGCTTTCTCACGCTTATAAACAAACACACACACACACACACTCACACCCATGGATCTTCGTATTCACTCACATACCATATGTGAATGAAAACTTAGTTACTTTGGCACGAAGCCTCCGCACATACACCTAAGCTCAGTTTCATATGTGAATGCGAACATCCTTGCAGATTTACATTCGGAAAATTGATGTTTGTGTTGGCAGAAGCTACACGAAAACAAATAAACTGAAGCAGTTGAACCAGAAGAAAAACCCAAAACGAAATACCTAAAGAAAAATATCCCATCGCATGCTCGTGGAAATAATTAAAGCAAAAATGCAATAAGGCTATGCTGCACAATGGGGTAAATTTCATTGAAATTGAATAATAAATTTGACTTTTGTGGAGTCAAGGCTTTCAACCGAAAGATCGAC
This sequence comes from Stomoxys calcitrans, assembly GCF_963082655.1. Taxonomy (NCBI): domain Eukaryota; kingdom Metazoa; phylum Arthropoda; class Insecta; order Diptera; family Muscidae; genus Stomoxys; species Stomoxys calcitrans. The sequence continues at coordinate 222,225,485 of NC_081552.1, read as the reverse complement.
CTTTATGGTAGCTTTATTAACCATCTGGATCATATTTGGCACGGATTTGCAATGGTTTAATACAAGCCATTGTTAGAAATTTCATCGTAATCGGGAAATAAATGAATTAAGGCTTTTGATCGGTAGTTCGCTTAATAACGCAGGTATATCCAAATATGGTTCGATCTGGTCATTTTCTTTCTGGAAGCAGGAGAACCCTACACCACGAAGGCGAAAGATTTCCGCCCTATTAGTGTGGCATCCTTTATGCTGAAGACTCTTGAGAGGTTTAGAGAATCATAGCTTAGGGCAAAGTTCCCTGGAGATCGCCTGTCGTGGCAGCAGCAAGCATATAGTAAAGGCAAATCCACTGAAACAGCACCTCACAGCCCAGTGGGCTACATAGAGGTTTCTCTCGCTATCAAAGAATGTACAATGGTAGCAGATCTTGATATTAAAGGTGCTTCAAATGATGTAAAACCGAAGATAATCATGAAGGATTTTGAGGCGGCAGGCTTGATCTAAAAAGATGCGTCAGCAGAGCATCACCTCAAGGAGGTGTACTGTCTCCTCTACTTTGGAATATAGCCATTAACAATATATTATTGTCTCTGGTAGAAAAAGGCGTAAAAGTGGTCGCGTATGCTGATGACGTGGCAATTGCGGTAAGGAAAAAGTTTACCAGTACTCTAAGAGCTATACTTCAGGAAGATTTACGTGTAACAGCAAAGTGGGCTACCGAAAGTAGTCTGGCTATAAATCCGTGCAAGACAGAAGTAATTCTTTTCAGCAGGAGGTTACAAGTTGCCTACAGTGGAACCTGTCTCCTTGGATGGAGAGAATATTTCATTTAGAGAAAGCGCAAAAGACCTGGGCGTTTTGCAAAAGGACAAGAAAGGCCACTTTTGCCCCATACACCTGCAAGAGAGCCATTGGCAAAAGTTGGAAGTTTAGAGCGCGTGTCATGCATTGGGTATATACTGAAGTTGTCAGACCTATAATGCGCTATATGGTGTTGTGGTATGGTGGACGGCGCTACAAAAATCCACCTACTGCTCAATACTTAACCGGATCCAAAGGATGGCTTGTTTGTGCATCACAGTCGCACTGAGGACGACACCATCTGATGCACTGAACTACACTCTACATCTTATGCCTCTGGACATGGTGGCTACCGAAAGTGGCCTAGGTGTAAATCCATGCAAGACAGAAGAAGTTCTTTTCAGTAGGAAATACAAGTTGCCTACAGTGGCACCTGTCTTCCTGGGAAGAGAGAATGTTCCATTTGAACTTCAAATCCAATATTTTGGAAAGGGCAAGAAAGGCCACTCTCACCCTATACATCAGCAAGAGAGCCATTGGCAAAAGTTGGGGGGTTTAAACCGCGTGTCATGCATTGAACGAGTTTGAGTTTCTAGGCTGTTATCAGACCGTTTAAATTTAAATTTTTTGCAAAATTAAAGAAAAATAAACGATGCGACACTTAATTTATCTTTTAAAATGCAATGCGCCTATAGAGGGCGCAATTTTCATCCGATTAGGTTAACATTTTATGCAACAATTTCTGTCATGACTTCCAACTGATTTTATTGATCATGTTTTTATTTGGTCTGTGAAGGAATAGTGGTACAGTACCTTTTATCGAATAACGGCTCAGGTAGAATGTAATCCACATTGGCTGGAACATCGGACAGGATAACCCATGATCCGTCACATGCAATCTTAAACTTGAACATTCCATTAAAGAACTGGGCAAACTTCCCACAAATCAATGAGTGCTGTCCGATCAATTTTAAGCTCAATGATGAGGGACCACCTTTTTATAGCCGAGTCCGAACGGCATGCCACAGAGCGACACCTCTTTGGGGAGAAGTTTTTACATGGCAAAGTACCTCACAAATGTCGCCAGCATTAGTAAGGGATAACCACTGCTGAAAAATGTTCTGATGTTCCTGCCAGGATTTGAACACAGGCGTTCAGCGTCATAGGCGGACATGCTAACCTCTGCGCTACGGTGGCCTCCGGTGGTCCGTCACATGACTAAAGAGTAAGCTCCTTAGCCTCACGGCAGTGGTCGCAGCAATTTGTCTAACCACAATGTCCAGAGGCATTAGATGTAGCATTAAATTTAGTGCATCAGTTCGGCTGTGATGCACAAACAAGCCATCCTTTAGATCCGGTGGACTATTGAACAGTAAGTGGATTTTTGAAGCACCGTCCTCCAGAACACAACACCATATAGCATTATAGGTCTTACAACTGCAATATATACAATGCATGACGCGCGGTCTAAACCCCCAACGTTTGCCAATGGCTCTTCTGGCCCTTTTCAAAATATTGGATGTGAAGTTCAATTTCCTGTCCAACAAATCACTCAGGTATTTTGGGCTTTCTGTAAATGGAAAATTCTGTCCTCTAAAGGAGACAGTTCCCACTGTGGGTAACTAATACCACATGAACACAAGAACAACATCCTTACTAAATTTTATGATATTCGCGAAGGGTGCGGACCCTCCCCCTTAGCTCAATTTTTAAAAACACCAGATCTCGGAGAAAGTTGCACCTATTTTAAGCAAAATTTGGTTTGCACACTTATGGTAACCCGAAAACACGAAATTGGTATAAAACTTTGGGGTCAAGTAAGCGTGGAGGACGTCCTATGGCTATCAAATGCTAGGTATTTAAGAGTCGGGTCCACTGAGTGGGTTTTGGAGTAAAGCATCCTCCACGGATATTTGACCCTAAAGTTTTATACCAATTTCGTGTTTTTGGGTTACCATAAGGGTGCAAACCAAATTTCGCTTAAAACGGTGCATCCATTTAGGAAATCTGGTGTTTCTGAAAATTGGGGTAAGGGGAAGGGCCCGCTTCCCTTGCGTATATTATAAAATGGAGTACCCTATACTCATCGGGGGCCTTCCTCTAGCCCCTACCTCAAAATCGGCCCAAAAATTACATATTTACCGATTGGGGCAAAATAGGTATCAAATGAAACGTGAATGGAAGTAGAATACGTAACATATATAAAAATTCGGAGTCCGGTCCAAGGTGGGCCGCCCACCTCAAAAACAACCCCAACAGACTTGTAAGCCGATAGGGACAATATGGGGTTCAAACGAAAGGTAGTTGAGAGTAGAATATGCAACATGTATAAAAATTTGGGGTCTTTTCTCAGGCGGGTTGCTCTACCTCAAGATTATGCCCCAACTGGACATGTACATCGAAAGAGACAAAATGGAAATCAAAAGAAAGTTATATATTTGGGTCGTTCTCATCCAAAATTAAGCCCCAAATGGACATGTTTGACAAACAGGCCAATATGGCATTCTAATGAAAGGTATTTGAGAGTTTAATACGAATATGACGTAAAGGTGTAGCGAAGCACACCGAACCAGCTGGAGAAATATAAAAATTAAAAACCCTTTTTCGACCCACCCTAATGTACACTTAGTTGTTGGCAATAGTTGTGTGTGTGTGTGTGTTCAACCTTAAACACGAAATTATGAAATGCAAATTAGGTCTAAATAGTTGGCATGAATTCCAAAACGATTGATTTCCTCTAAACCATATGACATTTCTTAGAATAGAGTGTGGATTACATGACAAATTGAAAAGTTTATGTCACGAATTGAGATAAGTGAAGTTACAGCAATTTTTGAGGCAAATTAAAGACTTGGCTTAGAGCGAAGGCAGGAGATAATGACAAGCATTTGGCATAACGAAATTAGTTATTTATTAACAAACAATTATCATATTATGAAACAGTTCATATGTCAAGGAATTAGAGAGAAAGAAGAAAAGTGGAATTTCGAAAGCAATGACATAAACTGTACATGTCCGAAACTTTCTCTTATCACTTTTAACTAAAGGGTGCTTTTTATACCCACCACCATAGGATGGTGGTATACTAATCTGGTCATGTCGATTGTAAAACCTCCAAATATTGATCTTCGATCCCATAAAGACCATATATTCTTGATGGGCTGGATATTTTGGTTCGTTCTAGCCATGTCCGTCCGTCCTTCTGTCTGTCGAAATCACGATAGCGGTCGAACGCGTAAGGTAAGCCGCTTGAAACTTTCTACAGATACTTCTAATTGATGAAGGTCGTTGGGAATTGCGATTGGGTCATATCGGTTTAGATTTGGATATAGCCCCCGTATAAACCGATCCCCCGATTTGACTTCTTGAGCCCATAGAAGCCTCAATTTTCGTTCAATTTGGCTAGAATTTGGAACAAGGACTTGAGTTAGGACTTTTAACATCCTTGCCAAGTATGATCCGAATCGGTCTATAAACAGATATTGCCCTTATTTAAACCGATCCCCGGATTTGGCTACTTGAGCCGAAGTCTTGTGTTATGAATTTCAACAAACATGCCACGTATGATCCGAGATCCGGTCTATCTACAGATGGCGTTAGAATACAACTATCGACTACCCAAACCAGCGGACTTTTTTTTTGGGACCATAATTGAAGATTTGGCAGTCGGAACAAATTTTCAAAATGCCGAGGTGACCAACTTTAGGGCCTTGCCCAGAGGCGCCAGGACCACGTCAACAAGGGGGTAGTGGCTTAGGAACAGGTATGATTTTTAGAAACATTATTTATTGTTCCTTAGGAATAGAGAAGTTCCTAGGAACAGAGGAGTTCCTTAGGAATAGAGAAGTTCCTAGGAACAGAGAAGTTCCTTAGGAACAGAGATGTTTCTTAGGAACAGAGAAGTTCCTTAGGAACAGAGATGTTTCTTAGGAACAGCGAAGTTTTTCAGGAACAGAGATGTTCTTTGGAAACAGAGATGTTTCTTAGGAACAGAGATGTTCTTTACAGAAATGATCCTTAGGAACAGAGATGTTCCTTACGAACAGAAATACTTCTTAGAAACGGAGATAATCCTTAGGAACAGAGATATTCCTAAGGAGAAAATATGTCCCTTAGGAACAGAGATGTTTCTTAGGAACAGAGATGTTCCTTAGAATCTGATATGTCATTAGAACCAGATATGTTCTTTAGGAACAGAGATGTTCCATAGAAACAGCGATGTTCCTTAGGAACAGAGATGTTCTTTACGATCAGCGGTGTTCCTTAGGAACAGAAATGATCCTTAGGAACGGAGATGCTCCTTAGAAACAGGGAAGTTTCGTAGGAACAGAGATGTTCTTTGGGAACAGAGATGTTTCTTAGGAGCAGAGATGTTCTTTACAGAAATGATCCTTAGGAACAGAGATATTCCTTAGGAATAGAGATGTTCCTTAGGAACAGAGATGTTCTTTAGGAACAGAAATAATCCCCAGGAATAAGAAAGTTCCTTACGAACACAGAATTCCGTAGGAACAGGGAAGTTATTTAAGAACAGAGATGTTCCATAGGAACAGGAAGAACACTTTTCACTTCTACAGATGGCGTTTGAATACAACTATCAACTACAGAAACCAGTGAGTGAGTACCTCAGGCTGACTTTTCTTTTGCGACCATAATTGAAGATTTGGCAGTTCGAACAAATTTTCAAAATGCCGAAGTGACCAATTTTAGGGCCTTGTCCAGAGGCGTCAGGACCACGTAGGACTTTGATATGCAAATACAAATATTGCCCATGAACATTCCACTAAGGAATAGGGCAAACTTCTTGCATTTCAATGAGTGCAGTCCGATGCAAGTTTAAGTTCAGTGGAAAGGGGCCTCCTTTTTATAGCCGAGTCCGAACGGCATGCCGCAGTGCGACACCTCTTTGGAGGGAAGTTTTTACATGGCATAGTACCTCACAAATGTTGCCAGCATTAGGAGGGGAAAACCACCGCTGAAAATTTTTTCTGTTGTTCCCGCCAGGATTCGAAACCAGGCGTTTAGCGGCATAGGCGGACATGCTGACCTCTGCGCTACGGTGGCCTTAATAGCACCTCAGCTCTAACCATTACAAATTTCAAAGAGTTAGCTCTATCCATTCTCAAATGACATATTTATTAGTAGTATTTTTTTTAGATTCTATCCCACTGTGGTTCGTTCATATGGTTCATGTTGCTGAACTTGCATAAGAGCTCTCAGTCCAATCCCAATTTTACAACGAATTTTCTATAATATTATCGAAGTGTATGACCCCACCTACCATAACAGGGGGGGTTTGTTTCATACTCCGACTGGGCATCAATTTTAGTCGATATAATTCAAATAACTTTGACCATCCATAAAGCTAAGGCAAGAAAATCGAACAAAATCATTTCCGCTATAAAAATTCATTCCACGAATGGAAAAAAGATATGCCAATAACATAACTCTCTCTCTCTCGTTTACAAGTCCTATTGCTGTTCTATTTCTGCATCGTTGCACGTCTTCTTCAATAGCCGGAAAATATGACTGTGGGCCAAACGAAGGTGTCTGTGCCACTTTCACACTTGAATTATTGTTAGCATATTTCTTTGAACTTTGACAGGCTGGGGAGTTGAAATAGCAAAGCGAACAAAAAAACTAAATTTAGCCATAAAAAGCAATCAGAAAAACTGAGACGTGCAAATTGCACCAGTGGTGGTGTTGTGCTTTCATTTCCCCTTCCTTAGACATAGCACTTACAACGATGCCACTGACACCGACACCGACACCGAAATATTCCATAGTACACTGCATCACCAAATTCAAGTCGAAAAGAAAAGCTACTGACTCAGAATCAAAAGAAGTCAGTCAGTAATAATTCTATGCTCAGTCACGTCGTCTACCATGGCAACTATGACATTCGAAAGAAGAAAACGAAAAAAAAAAATTGTCCATAGTCTCCAGTGGCTATGGCCATTTCTTCTTTTCGTTTTCTTCTCAAAGCATCAAAGGAATGACTTGGAGAGAATCAAAGCGAGAATGCAAAACAATAAACTGAAAAGAAATATGACTTTACACATTCCGGTCATATGCATTTAAGCCAATGCAAAGGAAAATAAATCCCAAAACGAAGCTTTTTGGTGGAAATCAAATTGGGTCTCATTTTGGAAGACAATCACAATACAAGGACATTTTAAAGGAATTTGCTTTGAGAAAAAATTCGATGCAATTTTTGAAAGAAAATTTATATTGAGCAAAATTTTACAGAAGACAAATAACAACTGGATATTGTTCGTTTCATTGAAAGGAGTAAGGCAACATGTGATGCTGCTCATTGGCATTGGCAAGCTATGAATATCCCGATTTTACAGGACCCATATCATGCATCTACACACAAACTTAACTAAAAAGTGCAATGAAATAACTATGAATTTTGAGTTTCACAAGAATGCAGCTCACCAAGAAAAGGGTGACAAGAAAAAAGGGGCAAAAGTTATATTCCACCTGTTTTAGATGGCTTCTTTGGGAAAAGAAGTTAAATTTTGTTGTTGTGGAAACCGATAAGTTTGGAATGGCATTATAACCCTGGGCTAGATCCAGAAGTCTTCCCATTAACCCTGCCCCGAAAAGGCGAAGATCTGTCTGCTCACCAAGAAGACGAGAGTAGATCATTATGAGGGCCCTCGCATCCCAGATCGAACGATCGCAATATAGGATTGATCGACATAACTGGCAATAGTGCCGGCCTGGAAACTAAACTGGAAGTACCACAATCAGAAGCCTGTGGGGAAGGCTCAAAGATTGAGTGTCTAAATAAATTATAAACCACTAGCCCTATGACGATAATGTGATTTGGATTCTGACATACGCATCAGTATGTCAACACGCATGGGGGACCTCGACTATGAGAATATTTTACGGCAGGTATAACGGACATGCTATTTAAGCATAATTTTGGCTACGAGAAACGCGACGAGAAAGGCGGTGGAAAAAATTAAGGTCTTCATGCCAATATATATTCGGGAACACTCTGCTTCTTCTTTCCAAGGAGGTGTTGCACTACGGCACTCCGTTCGGACTAGCCAGTAATAAAGAGATTCCTTATCATTGATCTTAAACTTGAATCGGACAGCACTCATTGATATGTGAGAAATTTGCGCCCTGTTTCTTAATGAAATGTTCATGGGCAAATTTGCTTAGGAACAGAGATGTTCCTTAGGAACAGAGATGTTCCTTAGGAACAGAAATGCTCCTCAAGAACAGAGATGTTCCTCAGGAACAGAGATGTCCCTTAGGAACAGAAGTGTTCGTTAGGAACACAAATATTCCTAAGGAGATGTTCCTTAGAAAAAGAGATGTTTCTTAGGAACACATATCTTCCTTAGGAATAGAGATGCTTCTTAGGAGCAAAAAATTTCCTTAGGAGCAGGAAACTTCTTTAGGAACAGAAAAAGTTCTTAGAAACAGAAAAATTCTTTAGGAACAGCAATGCTCCTTGGAAACAGAAACGTTCCTTAGGAACAGAAATGTTCCTTAGGAATAGTAATTATCCTTAGGAAAAAGAAATGTTCCTTAGGAACAGAGATGTTCCTTAGGAACAGAGATGTTCCTTAGGAACAGAGATGTTCCTTAGGAACAAAGATGTTCCTTAGGAACAGGGAAGTTTCTTTAGGAACAGAGATGTTCCTTAGAACAGAGATGTTCCTTAGGAACAGAGATGTTCCTTAGGAACAGAGATGTTCCTTAGGAACAGAGATGTTCCTTAGGAACAGAGATGTTCCTTAGGAACAGAGATGTTCCTTAGGAACAGAGATGTTCCTTAGGAACAGAGATGTTCTTTAGGAACAGGGTTGTTCCATAGAAACAGCGATATTCCTTAGGAACAGAGACGTTCTTTGGGATCAGAGGTGTTCCTTAGGAACAGAAATGATCCTCAGGAACAAGGAAGTTCCTTAAGAACACGGAATTCCATAGAAACAGGGAAATTATTAAGGAACAGGGAAGTTATTTAGGAACAGGGAGGTTCCTTAGGAACAGGGAAGTTCCTTAGGAACAGGGAAGTTCCTTAGGAATTGGCAAGTTTCTTAGGAACAGGGAAGTTCCTTAGGAACAGGGAAGTTCCTTAGGAACAGGGAAGTTCCTTAGGAATTGGCAAGTTTCTTAGGAACAGGGAAGTTCCTTAGGAACAGGGAAGTTCCTTGGGAACAGGGAAGTTCCTTAGGGACAGGGAAGTTCCTTAGGAATAGGGAAGTTCCTTAGGAATAGGAAAGTTCCTTAGGAATAGGGAAGTTCCTTAGGAACAAGGAAGTTCCTTAGGAACAGTTAAGTTCCTTAGAAACGGTGAAGTTCCTTAAAACTTCCTTAGGAAAACAAAAGTTCCTTAGTTCCTTAGGGACAGAGGTAGTATGTTTATGAATAGAGATGTTACTTTGTAACAGAAAAGTTTCTTAGAATAGAGATGTTCCTTAGGAACAGAAAACTTCTTCAGGAACAGAAAAGTTCCTTAGGAACAGAAAAGTTCCTTAGGAACAGAAAAGTTCCTTGGGAACAGAAAAGTTCCTTAGGAACAGAAATTTTCCTCAGGACAAGGAATTTCCTTAGGAACAGAAATGATCCTCAGAAACTAGGAAGTTCCTAAGGAACAGGGAAGTTCCTTAGGAACAAGGAAGTTCCTTAGGAACAAGGAAGTTCCTTAGGAACAAGGAAGTTCCTTAGGAACAAAGAAGTTCCTTAGGAACAGGGAAGTTCCTTAGGAACAAGGAAGTTCCTTAGGAACAAGGAAGTTCCTTAGGAACAAAGAAGTTCTTTAGGAACAAGGAAGTTCTTTCGGAACAAGGAAGTTTTTTAGGAACAAGGAAGTTCTTTAGAAACAAGGAAGTTCCTTAGAAACAAGGAAGTTCCTTAGGAACAAGGAAGTTCTTAACAACAAGGAAGTTCGTTAGGAACAAGGAAGTCCCTCATTTACAGGGCAGTTCCTTAGAAACAGTTAAGTTCCTTAGAAACGGTGAAGTTCCTTAAAACTTCCTTAGGAAAACAAAAGTTGCTTAGTTCCTTAGGGACAGAGGTAGTATGTTTATGAATAGAGATGTTACTTTGTAACAGAAAAGTTTCTTAGAATAGAGATGTTCCTTAGGAACAGAAAACTTCTTCAGGAACAGAAAAGTTCCTTAGGAACAGAAAAGTTCCTTAGGAACAGAAAAGTTCCTTAGGAACAGAAAAGTTCCTTAGGAACAGAAAAGTTCCTTGGGAACAGAAAAGTTCCTTAGGAACAGAAATTTTCCTCAGGACAAGGAATTTTCTTAGGAACAGAAATGATCCTCAGAAACTAGGAAGTTCCTTAGGAACAGGAAATTTCTTACGAACAGGAAATTTCCTTGGGAACAAAGAAGACCCTTAGGAAATGGAAGTTTCTTAGGAACAAGAAAGTTCCTCATGTACATTGCAGTTCCTTAGAAACAGTGAAGTTCCCTAGCAATAGCGAAGTTCCTTAGAAATTCCTTAGGAATACAAAAGTTCTATAGGGACAGAAGTACGATAGGGAAAGGGAGTATCTTAATTAACTGTGATGTTTCTTGGGAACAGAAAAGTTTCTGATGAAGAGAGATGTTCCTTAGGTTCAGAAAAGTTTCTTAGGAACAGGAATTTTCCTCAGAAACAAGAAAGGAACAAAACAAGGAAGTTCCTTAGGAACGAGGAAGTTCCTTAGGAACAAGGAAGTTCCTTAGTAACAAGGAAGTACCTTAGGAACAAGGAAGTTCCTTGGGAACAAGGAAGATGATCCTGAGGAACAGAGGCGTTCCTTAGGGATAGAGTTGTTCCCTAGAAACAGATATTAAATAAGAACAGATATGTTTCTTAGGATCAGAGATGATCCTTTGCAAAAGAAATGTTCCTTAGGAACAGAGATATTCCTTAAAAACAGAAATTTTCCTTAGAATCATCGATGGTCTTTAGGAGCAGACATGCTCCTTAGAAAAGTTCTTTGGGAAAAAGGACGTTTCTTAAGAACAAGGAAAGTTCGTCAGGGTTCCTCAGGAACAGAAAAAATCCTTAAGAACAGAGAAAATACTTAGGAACTGAGAAGTTCCTTAGAAAAAGGAAAATTCCTTAGGAACAGAAAAGTTCCTTAGAAACTGAAAAGTTCCTTAGAAACTGAAAAGTTCCTTGGGAAGAGAAAAGTTTTTTGGAAGAGAAATGTTTATCAGGAATAAGGAAGCTCCGTAGGAACAGGGTAGTTCCTCGCAAATGCAAATTTGCACATGAACGTTCCATTAGGGAACTTTTCACAAATCAGTGAATGCGAATCCGAATGGCGTGCCGCAGTACGACACCTTTTTGTGGAGAAGTTTTTATATGACAAAGTACCTAACAAATGCCGCCAGCATTAGGAGGGGAAAATCACCGCTGACAAATTGTCTGATGGTCCTGCCAGGATTCGAACCCAGGTTTTCAGAATCATAGGCGGACATGCTAACCTCTGCGCTACGATGGCTTCCGGGATAGTTTCTTAGGAACTGCGAAATTTTCTTAAGAATAAGGAAATTTTTAACAGGGAATATCTTAATGAACAGGGAAGAGAAGTTCCTTAGGAACAGGTAAGTTCCTCAGGACATGCGAAATTTTTAAGAACAGGGAGGTTTCTTACGAACAGGGAAGTTAATTAAAAAAGTAGAAGTAGAGAAGTTCCTTAGGTACAAAAAAATCGTTAGGAACAGGAAGTATCCTTATGAACAGGGATGTTGGTAGGAAACAGGAATGTGTCTTAAGAACAATCATGTACCTTGGGAACAGTGACGTTCCTTGGAAAGATAGATGTTCCCTGGAAAGAGGGATGTTCCTTGGAAAGAGGGATGCTCCTGAGGAAAATGGATGGTCCTTAAGAAAAAAAGGACAGGAAAGTTTCTTGGGAACAGGTATTTTTTCCCTAGAAACATATATTTTTTTAAGTTCCCAACAACGATGTGAGTGTACCGTCCGTTCAGTGTTCGAAGGTATAAAAACAAATTCGCAGGGTTTTCATGAACGTTAATTTTAGCAATGAAAACTAAATTGTTAAGAACTTCTGCCAAATGAATTTTAGACCAACAATTTAATTTTCCCGAAATTTTCCATAACATTCCAAAATTTATTAATTTTAAATTTTAGCACTTTACCCAATGGTTCTATTGCAGACTTTTTCAAAATATTTTGTGCTATATAATGAAAAACTACAAAAACTATAGTTTTAAACATTTTGCAGTTTAAATAAAAGTGTGTATACGTATGTAAGTGCCTATAGATGCTGCACTGAACCAATTGTTTGAACTTTAATGGCTGAATTGTAAAAATCCCCATGCCATTGATGCTTTGCCACAAGCATTTATGGATTTGTTCAGGATGTCCATCAATTTAATCTCATTTTTCATGAATGTGGTTGTTGTTGTTATTGTTTGTCATGGTGCAATTACCACAAAATTTACACTTTAATTAGAGTTTTAACATTTACATCGGTCGAATTTAATTACACTTCAATTTTGATTTCCAGGTCATCAACATTGGATGGCGAATGTTGATGATCACCACCATCGCCATTACCATCAACATTGACAGCAACACCAACATCATCGTCGTCGTCAACACCATTTGGCAATCAGAGAGGCCACATCAATATTTGGATGGCATGAATGGAGACGATGTGATAGCCAACATGGCGAACAGATAGATATTCGCAACTGCAATTTGTCATTACATCAAGCTAAGGATAATTCTAGGACATATAAATAGTAACGACAACGACAACAACAACAACAACAGCAGCAGCAAAACATTGACAGCAGGACTAATGACATAATGTTTCGAGTGGATCTAATGAACTAAACCGAGAGCTACCGAACGACAACCATACCTGCTGCTAATGATGATGGATATTGGAAAATGACAGAAAGTGTCATCTAAAAGGCAATTTACATGTGTGACCCCCTGCAGCTCAGTGTCGGGGCAAGTTTCAAAAGTTTACACGAAAAGGCCCTTGAATTTAAGAGATTCAATACTTCATTAAATATTAACATGTGATCAGGCATTAGTGAGTGCACACTTCAGCCTATTACAACCTCTCCATATAAGGTTGAAATGGGAAATTGGGAGAAAGTAGTCTCCCTCTGTTCAACTATAAAATGTTTGTATGAAAACAAATTTCCTTTTAAACTCCAAATCATTAAGGCCCTCCTTCAGGCCATGTATTCCAAAGAAACATGTCCCTCTTCAAAGCATTCGAGTCATTTATTTGGTTTGCGTCACATTTATCCAATATTTGCTAGGCTCAGTCCACTAAGCGAGAACATATCCCCACAGTAGCCCAATTGCCTCCCGCCTCTTGTCTCACCCTGGCCAGAACTGAAATGGTCAGTGCCACTTGCAAATACAAATTGGATTTTATGACTACAAACGAATTTAGTGCCAATTTTTTGTTCCTTCCACTTTTTTTTTGTTGTTGTGGTTTGGTGTTGGGCCTAACAAAGCAATTAAAATTTTAGAATATGCACTTCCCCAATCAACATTTCGTTTGAGTGTCATTGATATAATTTATTGACAGACCAGTGGGCATATTTGCTGAGGCTGTTATCGGCTCTCACAAAGTCAATGATTTAGATTAGTTGGAGATTTATTTGAGGCTTTGATAAATGTTGATAGTTGTTGGAGGCAACAAAATAGCCACGTTTGTCAATGTGGAACAAATGTGGCTTCCAGAGAAACATAATTAAAAGTCGGCTTAATATAATGGGAGTAGCATATGAAGAGCAAACTAGCATGTTTGGAATGTGCACAAAATATGGGAAATGAAAAATTAGGGGCAATATGAAAACTAAAAACATTAAATTGGAGTGTTATTTGGAAATGAGGATAATTTTCTTGGGAACAGGAATATTCCTTAGAAACAGAAATATAGAAATGTTCCTTGGGAACAGGGATGTTTCTGGGGAACAGGGATGTTCCTGGGGAACAGGGATGTTCCTGGGGAACAGGGATGTTCCTGGGGAACAAGGATGTTCCTGGGGAACAGGGATGTTCCTGGGGAACAGGGATGTTCCTGGGGAACAGGGATGTTCCTGGGGATGTTCCAGGGATGTTCCTGGGGAACAGGGATGTTCCTGGGGAACAGGGATGTTCCTGGGGAACAGGGATGTTCCTGGGGAACAGGGATGTTCCTGGGGAACAGGGATGTTCCTGGGGAACAGGGATGTTCCTGGGGAACAGGGATGTTCCTGGGGAACAGGGATGTTCCTGGGGAACAGGGATGTTCCTGGGGAACAGGGATGTTCCTGGGGAACAGGGATGTTCCTGGGGAACAGGGATGTTCCTGGGGAACAGGGATGTTCCTGGGGAACAGGGATGTTCCTGGGGAACAGGGATGTTCCTGGGGAACAGGGATGTTCCTGGGGAACAGGGATGTTCCTGGGGAACAGGGATGTTCCTGGGGAACAGGGATGTTCCTGGGGAACAGGGATGTTCCTGGGGAACAGGGATGTTCCTGGGGAACAGGGATGTTCCTGGGGAACAGGGATGTTCCTGGGGAACAGGGATGTTCCTGGGGAACAGGGATGTTCCTGAGGAACAGGGATGTTCCTGGGGAACAGGGATGTTCCTGGGGAACAGGGATGTTCCTGGGGAACAGGGATGTTCCTGGGGAACAGGGATGTTCCTGGGGAACAGGGATGTTCCTGGGGAACAGGGATGTTCCTGGGGAACAGGAATGTTCCTTTGGAACACGACTGTTCCATAAGAAATCGAATATTTCGTAGAATTCCGGATGTTATTTAAAATGTTATGGGAATCTTATTGGTATTTGAAAACATGAATGATCCTTAGGAATGTCCCTTAGCATGATGAAAGTGACGAAGGAAAGCAAATTTCTCTTAGAAAAAGGATTGAACCCAAAGAACAGGAACTGAAATGCATCTTAGAAACAGGCATGTTCCTTTAAAGAGGATTGTTTCTTAGGAACTGGATGGTTTCTTAGGAAGAAGAATATATCTTAGGGACAGAAATGTTCCTTACGAACAGGAATGTCTTTAGGCACATGAATGTTCCCTAGGAACCAGAATGTTCCTTAGGAACAGAAATGTTTCAATGGAACGGGCATGTTCCATTGGAACGGGCATGTTCCTTAGGAACAAATATGTTCCTTAAGAACAGGAATTCTCCTTAGGAAAAGAAATGGTCCTTAGGAACAGAAATGTTCTTAAGGAAAAGAAATGGTCCTAAGGAACAGGAATGTTTTTTGGACCAGGAATGTTCCTTAGGAACAGGAATGTTTCTTAGGAACAGGAGTGATCCCTAGGAACAGCAATGTTCCTTAGGAATAGGATCGTTCCTTAGGAACAGGAATGTTCCCTAGGAATATTCCTTAGGAACAGGAATGTCCCTTAAGAACAGGAATGTTCCTTAGGAAGAAGAATGTTCCCTTTTCGAATATGAATGTTCCTTTTCGAACATGAATGTTTTTTACGAACAGGAATGTTTCTTAGAAATAGGAATGTTCCTTAGGAACAGGAATGTTCCTTAGGAACAGGAATGTTCCTTAGAAACAGGAATGTTCCTCAAGAACAGGATTGTTCCTTGGAAGCAGGATTGTTCCTTAGGGACGGGATTGCTCCTTGGTAGCAGGATTGTACCTTAGGAACAGGATTGTTCCTTGGTAGCAGGATTGTACCTTAGGAACAAGATTATTTCTTAGGAACAGGTTTGTTCCTTAGGAATAGTAATGCTCCTTAGGAACAGGAATCTTCCTTAGGAACAGGAATGTTCCTTAGGAACAGGAATGTTCCTTAGGAACAGGAATGTTCCTTAGGAACAGGAATGTTCCTTAGGAACAGGAATGTTCCTTAGGAACAGGAATGTTCCTTAGGAACAGGAATGTTCCTTAGGAACAGGAATGTTCCTTAGGAACAGGAATGTTCCTTAGGAACAGGAATGTTTCTTAGGAACAGGAATGTTCCTTTGGAACAGGAATGTTCTTTAGGAACAGGAATGTTCCTTAAGAACAGGAATGTTCCTTAGGAACAGGAATGTTCCTTAGGAACAGGAATGTTCCTTAGGAACAGGAATGTTCCTTAGGAACAGGAATGTTCCTTAGGAACAGGAATGTTCCTTAGGAACAGGAATTTTCCTTAGGAACAGGAATGTTCCTTAGGAACAGGAATTTAGCTTAGGAACAGGAATGTTCCTTGGGAACAGGAATGTTCCTTAGGAACAGGAATGTTCCTTAGGAACAGGAATGTTCCTTAGGAACAGGAATGTTCCTTAGGAACAGGAATGTTCCTTAGGAACAGGAATGTTCCTTAGGAACAGGAATGTTCCTTAGGAACAGGAATTTTCCTTAGGAACAGGAATGTTCCTTAGGAACAGGAATGTTTCTTAGGAACAGGAATGTTCCTTTGGAACAGGAATGTTCTTTAGGAACAGGAATGTTCCTTAAGAACAGGAATGTTCCTTAGGAACAGGAATGTTCCTTAGGAACAGGAATGTTCCTTAGGAACAGGAATGTTCCTTAGGAACAGGAATGTTCCTTAGGAACAGGAATGTTCCTTAGGAACAGGAATGTTCCTTAGGAACAGGAATTTTCCTTAGGAACAGGAATGTTCCTTAGGAACAGGAATTTAGCTTAGGAACAGGAATGTTCCTTGGGAACAGGAATGTTCCTTAGGAACAGGAATGTTCCTTAGGAACAGGAATGTTCCTTAGGAACAGGAATGTTACTTAGGAACAGGAATGTTCCTTAGGAACAGGAATGTTCCTTAGGAACAGGAATGTTCCTTAGGAACAAAAATTTTTCTTATGTACAGGAATGTTCTTTAGGAACAGGAATGTTCCTTAAGAACAGGAATGTTCCTTAGGAACAGGAATGTTCCTTAGGAACAGGAATGTTCCTTAGGAACAGGAATGTTCCTTAGGAACAGGAATGTTCCTTAGGAACAGGAATGTTCCTTAGGAACAGGAATGTTCCTTAGGAACAGGAATGTTCCTTAGGAACAGGAATTTCCTTAGGAACAGGAATGTTCCTTAGGAACAGGAATGTTCCTTAGGAACAGGAATTTAGCTTAGGAACAGGAATGTTCCTTGGGAACAGGAATGTTCCTTAGGAACAGGAATGTTCCTTAGGAACAGGAATGTTCCTTAGAATCAGGAATGCTCCTTAGGAACAGGAGTGTTCCTTAGGAACAGGATTGTTCCTTTGGAACATGTTTGTTCCTTAGGAACAGTAATGCTCCTTTGGAACAGGAACGTTGATTAACATTGATCCTATAGAGGTACATATTCCGAACTGTGCCGCCAAGTGTGTTTAGTCAGACGAAATTTGGTATACTGAAAAGAGGTATTTCTACAGTTCCACTTGTAAATACTGTAAATACCGATTTGAAATAGTATCTTCGAGATTATTTTTCAGGGTCGGTGAAGGTTGGGCAGCGTGTTGTGTATTTACGAACGTTGACACCTAGGGCTCATTCAAAGTGGAGTCTATTCCGATGCATTTGCTATCAGTATGACACTGAAACTTCTATGCAAAGATTGTTTGATATCTTAGAAATGATCCTTCCACATCAAAATTTAGGATTTATAAGCTCAAGATTGGAATGTGGGATCAGAGAAGTCAAGGAGTGTGGTTAAGGGTACATAATTCTAGTCTCGTTTTGCAGGTCTCACTTGAGACTCCGTTCAAGATTCTGCTCCGTGAAGTGAGAAGGCATACAATTTATTAGAAAGGTCTTGTCCTCGAGGAGCAAAATGGTTGCCAGTTTTTCGTTAAAATTATAGTCTTTATATTATCTTTATAAATTTACTATATAAGAACATAATTTATATTCTACTGACATAACTTTATTTCTCTTCAAGCGTCCTTCCCTTTTTCCTACCATTTGTAGCTTTGGTGCTGATGCATTTAAACTGCAGAGTGGGTGTATGCATGATACCCATATGACCATCATCATCATCACAGTTAGACTAAATGAATGTACTTTAGCAAATAGTTGCACATGACGAAAGCAGGAGGAAAGTAAGAAACAACTGACGTCATTATTAAATGGCCCAAGAACATTGTTCAACTTTCCTCTTCCGTTGCCCGGAAGTTGTCACGAAAATTGTCAATTCAACGACTCAGAAAAAAATGACAACTTGAGACAAACAAAAGAAATAATTTTCCTCCTCCCTTTTAAGGACGACTTATATGCAACCATACAATCGCTTGTAACGTGGCATATTTCAATTATATTTTTACAGTTACACAAAGTCGTATACAAACAAACAGAAATTATTTAGTTTTTTAAGATTTTAGTTTTTAAAACTTACAAGAACTTTAAAGTTAAAAAAGAAATGTAATAGATTTTAACTTCGCTGACATTTTCTATGACAAATATGTCAAGTATGGTTCGAATCGGTCCAAAACTTGATATAGCTGCCATATAAAACGATCTCTCGATTGTATTTCTTGAGCTTCTAGAGAACGCAATTCTTATCCGATATGGCTGAAATGTTGCAAAATAGCTTCTGCTACAATCTCTAACATACTTGCCAATTAAGGCCTGAATCGGTCTAAACCTGATATAGCCTTCATATAAACTGATCTCCTGACTTAACTTCTTGAGCTGTAGGCACGAAATGGAACCTAAATCCAAGGATAGTAAACTGGCTCTACAGGAGCGTGATTAGACCAATACTTTCTTACCCCTCAGTGGTTTGGTGGACTGTGATGGAGAAATACTGTATCGTGAGGATAATGCAACAGGTTCAGAGAATATGTTGTCTTGGCATAGGCGGTGCGATAGGACACTGGAGACTATACCAGATATCCGACCCATCGCCATACAGATTAAGTGCGAGGCAACCACTGCGGATATGAGACTAAATGCGATGGGAGAATGGATAGAGCATAGAAGCAGGTCAATTCACTGTCCAAAGTTTTGACGAAATCGGACAATAAATGCGCTTTTTATGGGCCCAAAACCTTAAATCAAGAGATCGGTCTATATGCAAATCTTGATCGATCTAAGCCAAATTGCAAAACTATGTGGAGGAGCTTAACTTAACTCATAGTCCCAAATTTCGGCAACCTTGGGTTAAATATGCGCCTTTTAAGGGTCCAAAAACTAAAATCAAGAGATCGGTCTATATGGCGGCTATACACAAATCTTGATCGATCAAGGCCAAATTGCAGAACTATGTCGAGGGGCTTAACTCAACTCACTGTCCCAAATTTTGGCGACCTTGGGTATAAAAATGCGCCTTTTATGGGCCCAAAACCTTAAATCGAGAGATCGGTCTATATGGCGGCTATATCCAAATCTGGACCGATCTGTGCCATATTCCAGAAGTATGTCAAGGGGCTAAACTTAACTCACTGTCCCAAATTTCGGCGACTCCGGACAATAAATGCGCCTTTTATGGGCCCAAAACCTTAAATCGAGCGATCGGTCTATATGGCAGCTATATCCAAATCTGGACCCCCCTGTGCCATATTGCCGTTGTATGTCGAGGGGCTTAACCTAACTCATTGTCCCAAATTTTGGCAAAATCGGGCAATAAATACGCCTTTTATGGGCCCAAAACCTAAAATCGAGATATGGGCAGCTATATATAAATCTGGACCGATCAGTGCCATATTTTAGAAGCACGTCGAGTGGCTTAACCTTACTGACTGTCCCAAATTTCGGCGACATCGGACAATAAATGCGACTTTTATGGGCCCAAAACCTTACATCGAAAAATCGGTCTATATGCCAGCTATATCCAAATCTGAACCGACATAGGCCAAATTGAAGCAAGATGTCGAAGAGCCTAACACAACGCACCGTCCCAAATTTCAGCAAAATTTGATAATAAATGTGGCTTTATGGGCCACTGTCCCTATATGGCAGCTATATCCAAATCTGGACCGATCTGGGCCAAATTGAAGAATGATATCGAAGGGCCTAACGCAACTCACTGTCCCAAATTTCAGCAAAATCGGATAATAAATGTGTTTTTTATGGGCCCAAAACATAAAATCGAGTGATCGGTCTATATGGCAGCTATATCCAAATCTGAACCGATCTGTGCCATATTGCAGAAGTACGTCGAGGGGCTTAACTTAACTCACTGTCCCAAATTTCAGCAAAATCGGTTAAAAAATGTGTCTTTTAAAAGCCTAAAACCGTAAATTGGCGGATCGGTCTATATGGGGGCTATATCAAGGTATAGTCCAATATGGCCTATCTTCGAACTTAACCTGCTTGCGGACAAAAAAAGTATCTGTGCAAAGTTTCAGCTCAATATCTCTATTTTTGAAGACTGTAGCGTGATTTCAATAGACAGACGGACGGACATGGCTAGATAGTCCTAGATTTTTACGACGATCAAGAATCGATTATTAGGTCGGAAATGGATATTTCGATGTGTTTCAAACGCAATGACAAAATGAATATACCTCCATCCTTCGATGGTGGGTAAAAACAAACACCAAAACGTTTGCTTTTAATTTGTTCTGGCTGGTCTTCGACAAAGAATAACATTTAATAACAATTTAAAATTAAGACAAACACAGACACCAGCCATGATGACATGCATTTATTAGTTTATATTGTTAGTGTGTGTGTGTGTGGGAGTGCTGCGCTGGTTTCATATGTGTGTTCGTATACTACTCTTTCCTATATCCGAGTAGTGGATGGCACATACACTCTTTCGGTACGGCAAATAATGGTAAAATGACCTTTTTGCCATGGCCCATTGTTCGACATAACCTCTACATGAGAGGCTGAATGGGTGTGTGTGTGTGTGGGTGTGTGTGACTTTGCGTTTGCTGGTAAATTATGAGAGGGGGAAAATCTGTGACAAAAGCGCTGACATAGAGGCGAGTATTATAACAATGGGTGTGGGAGTTGGTAAACATTTCAATTTTTTCTGATTGCTGAATGTTATTTTTTGTGTTTTTTGCTGTTCAACTGTTTAACAAATTTATTATTAAGAGACATACTCACACACACTCACACACACACTCGTACAGCATATGTGCCATAAGCATCCATTGACATAACATTGTAATGCCATAATGTTTGGTTGTACGAACTTGCAATAAGTTAAAGCACATCATTGTTCACAAACACACCACATGAGCACACTGAAAACGAGTGTAAGCTCCCTACCACAGCTGAGAAAACAAGGACACAAAGCCAGTTACATATTTGCTCATGCTATCCTCTTTTGTATGCAGTTAATGCAGCCAAAATGACATCCATTCATTCAAACAAACAGACTTTTGCCCAAATAAATTATCAACTTTATTGCAATGTCGTTTGTGACAAAAGGATTTTAAATTTTCCGCAACCAAAGAAGAGTTCTTTTGGTGAAAACAAAAAAAAAAACTAAAATTATTATTTTAATTCACTTTGAAGAGAGTTCCATGGATATAACCTCATTATCATTACTTTTGGCATGGCAGAAATGTAAAGGAGCTTTAGCCGTAAGGATTACAACTTAGCAACTGTAACAGCAACTTCGAAAGAAACAAAACTTCAGTATTGAGGTAATATTTCCATAGTTACATAAAGGATTTTAGTAACCAAAACTATGTGGTCATCTTGTAAGGTTTAAAAAAGGCTTAGAGTACACCTTTGGGGCGGTGGTTATTTTATTGTCCCAACCTGTAGTTGATGATAAAATATTTGACCAAAAATTTAACCAACAAAATGTGGGAATAATATCAACAATGGAATGTTGCACTTCATCTCCACCACATACAGAAATTCACATGTAAATTTTTTATGGAATTATAAAAATCTTCTTGATTTCCTCGTGCCAATCCCAAATTAAGTTTTCCCAATACTACCTTCCAAATTTTCCCTTATTTAGACTCTTAAAATTGCCAAAATTGGATATAAGTCAAAATGGCCTGGTACCTCCTCACAGATGGGCTTCTGCATATTTAAGTTTGTAATAGAAATTCATGCATATTTTGGTTGTCATTTAATATTTACTCGGAGCGTTTTGAGAGCATTTGCTTCGGTTTTGATTTTGTGTATGTTTCCCATACATCAGTAGCTGGCCTGTGTGCCTCAGTATGTTGGCCTGGTGTTTGGAGCATAGAGCTCAGCTATCAAATACAATACAATTGCATATTTCATAGTCAAACATTCGACCTCAAATCACATAATGTTTTATTCTACGTGTGTGTGTGTGTGTGTGGATGTGTGTCTTACCGTCTGCAGAACTTTGTTTGTGTGAATGAATTTTTGAATGTTTAGATACGGGCGGGGATTTTATCTCTCTGCTGGGCTTTTAAAAGAATTGCAAGGGTAAAGACACTTGCACAATGGCAGGATTTTAACAAACAAGGAAGTGAGGGGAATCGAAAGGGATGTGCGGTAAGGACATGCCAATACTAATTAGAAAACTCAAGGGTCGTGTGCTTCCTTCATACTTCTTTCGAATTTTTCTCCGTCCACAGGCCACTGTCTCGTGTCTCCATTAAAGTGTGGCTAAAGTGGAATTCCCAAAGTACTTTTTGCGCTTTAGCGGTATAATGCTCTTCGGGAGATTTGTTTCTCTTTGCAGCTTCCGTAGAAGTGCTTGAAATGTCTGTTCTTCTGTTCTTTTCCTTTCAGCATACTGCATTTCCATCCGATTGATCTGCCGATGCATACTCTTCAGACTCCTTAGTCGTGCCCGGGAGGATTTCTCATTTTATTTCTCATGGATGTCGAAAAGCCTAACATTTGGTTCAATCCGATTATAAATGCTCCTTTTTCGGGGCCAAAGCTTTAAATCGAAATATCGGTCTATATGGCAGCTATATGCAAACATAGATCGATCTAGACCAAATTGCAGAAATATGTGGAGGGGCTTAACATAACTCACTGTCTCAAATTTCAGCGACATCGGACAATAAATGCGCTTTTTATGGCCCCAAAACCTAAAACCGAGAGATCGGTCTACATGGCAGCTATATCCAAATCTGCATCGATTTGGGCCAAATTGCTGAAAAATGTTGAAGAGCTTAACACAACTCACTGTCCGAAATTTCGGCAACATCGGACAATAAATGCGCTTTTATGGGCCCAAAACCTCAAATTGAGGGATCGGTCTATATGGCAGCTATATCCAAATCTGCTCCGATCTGTGCCATATTGCAGAAGTAAGTCCAGGCGCTTAACTTAACTCAATGTGCTTTTTTTGGCCCCAAAACCTAAAACCGAGAGATCGGTCTATATGGCAGCTATATCCAAATCTGAACCGATCTGTGCCATATTGCAGAAGTATATCAAGGGGCTTAAATTAACTCTCTGTCCCAAATTTCAGCAAAATCGAATAATAAATGTGGCTTTTATGGGCCCAAAACCTAAAACCGAGAGATCGGTCTATATGGCAGCTATATCCAAATCTGGACCGATCTGTGTTATATTGCAGAAGTATGTCAAGGGGCTTAACGTAACTCACTGTCCGAAATTTCAGCAAAATCGAATAATAAATGTAGTCTTTATGGGCCTAAAACCCTAAATCGGAGGATCGGTCTATATGACAGCTATATCCAAATCTAGACCGATCTGGGCCAAATTGACGAAGGATGTCGAAGGGCCTAACACAACTCACTGTCCCAAATTTCAGCAAAATCGGATAATAAATGTAGTCTTTATGGGCCCAAGACCCTAAATCGGAGGATCGGTCTCTATGGCAGCTATATCCAAATCTGGACCGATCTGAACCAAATTCATGAAGGATTTCGAAGGGCCTAACACAACTCACTGTCCCAAATTTCAGCAAAATCGGATAATAAATGTGGTATTTATGGGCCTAAGACCCTAAATCGGAGGATCGGTCTATATGGCAACTATATCCAAATCTAGACCGATTTGGACCAAATTGACGAAGGATGTCGACTGGCCTAAACCAACGCACCTTCCGTAATTTCAGCAAAATCGGATAATATATGTGGCTTTTATGGGCCTAAGACCCTTAATCGGAGGATCGGTCTATATGGCAGCTATATCCAAATCTGGACCGATCTGGGCCAAATTGACGAGTGAAGTCGACTGGCCTAACACAACTCACTGTCCCAAATTTTAGCAAAATCGAATAATAAATGTGGCTTTTATGGGCCTAAGACCCAAATCGTTTGCCATTTCATTCCCTCTTACTCCATTATGGCCCAGCACTCAAACGGAGCGTATTGTGCAGTCCTCAGAGAAGGCGTTTATCTCCTTATTACACTGCAAGACTGTTTGTGATCTTACCCTCCTGGTGGTCATTGCCCTTATGGCCATTTTAATGTTCGTAAATTTGTACCACACCACCTCACGCATTCTGTGATCGCTCGGATCTCCGCCTACAGGCCCGTATTAACATGATCTTCCATCCGTGTAACATGATCTTTCAGTTGCTAGGGTTCCGTCAATCCATGATTGTGCCACTGGCAGCAGTGCCTCACACTATACAGAAGACCAGATCTTATCTTCCAGGTTGTTATTGGCGTTATGACCATTGTACTGTCCGTAAAGATGTTCACACATGACATCCTCGCGTTAGTAACACACCACCTCACGCATTCCGTGATCGCCCTGATCTCCGCCTGTAGTACCGTATTATGATCAAGCAGTCTAAAACAGATCTCAGTCCCGGGGTTCTTAATGTAGACCCCCAGGCCCACTCTGTCCTCTAGCTTTGATCCATCCGTGTAACATGATCTTCCAGATGGCAATGCTAGGGTTCCGTCACTCCAAGACTGCGCCGATGGCAGCAGTGCCTCCCACTCGACCTCAAGTGTAGTCTCAGGTATTCGATCGGAAAGCTCTTCCCTTCCTTCCAGGTTTCCTTTCATCGCCCAGCGATGGTATGAGCTGCTCTCATCCTCAATCCATTCTCCCATCGCCTTAAGTCTCATAGTCGCAGTGCCTGCCTCACATTTAATCTGTGTGTCAATGGGTCGGATATCTAGAATAGTCCCCAGTGCCCTAGTGGGCGTGGTCCTCATCGCTCCGCCTATGCCAAGACAACATGTTCCCTGAACACGTTGTATGGTCCTTATGTTGCATCTTTTCTCCATAGCAGTCCACCAAACTACTGAGGCGTAAGTAAGCAATGGTCTAATCACGCTCCTGTAGAGCCAGTGGACTACCCTTGGATTCAGGCCCCATTTCCAGCCTACGGCCCGTCTACATAGTGCCCAACATCTGTGAGCCTTCTCAGTACGTCCCTGAGTGTGGCACATCCAATTAAGTTTCCTGTCCAAGATCACTCCTAAGCATTTGACCTTGTCAGATATCGCAATCGCTCTACCGAGAAAACGTGGTGCATCACATTGGCCCACCTTTTTCTTTCTCGTGAACAGATTTCAGTCTTCTCTGGGTTAACATTGAGACCCTTAGGTCTAGCCCAGTCATATGCCATCTACAGGACCCTGTCTGCTCTACTGCATAGGGTGAGGCACTGCTCCCAGCGGCATAGTCTTGGATTGACGGAACCCTTGCAAGCATCTGGAAGATTATGTTACACGGATGGATCAAAGCTAGGAAACAGAGTGGGTCTGGGGGTCTACACTGAGAACCCAGAGACTGTGATCTTTCTTAGACTGCCGGACCATAATACGGTCCTGCAGGCGCAGATCCGGGCGATCACGGAATGCTTGAGGTGGTATGGTGTTAACGCGAGGATGTTGAGTATGTACATCTTTACGGACATTAAACAGGCCATAAAGACAATAACAACCAGGACGATAAGATCACGAACATTCTTGGAATGTAAGAAGGAGATTAACGCCTTGTCTGAGGATAGCACGGTCCGCATCCTTTGGATGCCGGGCCATAGCGGAGTAACTGGGAATGAGAAAGCAGACGATTTGACGGGGAAGGCCAGAGAACTGCTGCCAGTAAATTTGGTAAACTTAGATTTTCTTTTTCGAGATTACTTTTTTTTTGAATTTTAGAGCGCACAAAAAGCCGATTACTGGCTTAGGTGTATGTCCATGGTGGCATGGGGCGGATTAATATCCCTATCCCCTTTTCAACCTAACCTAGTTTTCCATCTCGAGTGATGGTAGGGGCAGCTGTTATCGCTGATGTCCATTGTCCAAAAGTTTCGATCAAGACTTGCGTCAAAGTAAATGCGTTTGGTTACTGCTTTGGAGCCTTGGGCACTGTAACGTTTCGATCGTAGACCTTGGGTATAACAACAAGACTGGGATCCGTCACATAAAACAGGTGTAAACCAAGGACGGCTATAAAATCATGTAAATGCAAATTTTGCCCATGAACATTCCACAAAGGAACAGGGGCCAACTTCTCACTTATCCGTGAGTGCAGTCCGATTCAAGTTCATAAGCTCAATGATAAGGGGCCTCCTTTTTATAGCGGATTCCGAACGACGTGCCGCAGTGCGACACCTCTTTGGAGCGAAGTTTTTACATGGCATAGTACCTCATAAATGTTGCCAGCGTTAGGAGGGGAAAACCACAGATGAAAATTTTCTCTGATGATCTCGCCAGGATTCGAACCCAGGCGTTCAGCATCATAGGCAGACATGCGAACCTCTGCGCTACGGTGGCCTCCTCATGTTCCGCACTTTGTTTCGTCCACACAGAAACTGCCAAAAATGCCAGATGATTATCCGATGGAGCTTTCTATTTGGGCCATTTGAGAGAGCAAGGAAAGGACTAAACAAGTAAAACAGGCTTTAAGTTCACTTCTCAAGAGCCTAAAACCTTAATTAGGGAGATCGGCATAGATGGAAGCTATATGCAATTCTAGACCGATTTTGGCTATATTGAAACGAGATGTCGAGGGACCTAATAAAACTCGCTGTTCAAATAAATGCGCCTACTATGGGCTTATGAACTTCAATTGAGAGATTGGTATATATGGATTTTATTGGGTTGCCCAAAAAGTAATTGCGGATTTTTCATATAGTCGACATTGACAAATTTTTTCACAGCTTGTGACTCTGTAATTGCATTCTTTCTTCTGTCAGTTATCAGTTGTGACTTTTAGCTTGCTTTCGAAAAAAAGTGTAAAAAAGTATATTTGATTAAAGTTCATTCAAAGTTTTATTAAAATGCATTTACTTTCTTTTAAAAAATCCGCAATTACTTTTTGGGCAACCCAATTTATCCAAATAAAGACCGCCCATGATCATACTCGGTACGTATGTTAAGGGCCTAACGTAGTTCATTGTGTCTAATCGGTTAATAAATTCATCTATTATCGGCCCAAAACCTTTAATCGGATCATCGCTGTATATGGCTGCTACATTAAAATCTAGACCGATCTTGGCCATATTGAATTAGAATGTCGAAGAGCCTAATATAACCCTTTGTGCCAAATTTCAGCGAAATCGGACATAAATGAGCCTATCATGGGCCCAAGACATTAAATTGAGAGATCGTTATATATGACAGCTATATCCAAATCTGAACCGATCTGAGCCAAATGGAATAAGACCGTCGAGAGCGCTAACACAACTCACTGTCCCAAATTTCAGCGAAATTGGAAAATAAATGCGTCTTTCATGAGCCCAAGACATCAAATCGGTCTATATGGCAGCTATATCCAAATCTGAACCGATATGGGCCAAATTGAGGAAAGGTTATCGAATGGCCCAACACAACTCACAGTCCCACATTTCGGCGAAATCGGACAATAAATGCGCCTTTATGAGCCCAAGATCTTAAATCGAGAGATCGGTCTATATGGCAGCTATATCCAAATCTGCATCGATCTGGGCAAAGTTCAGCAAAATCGGACAATAAATGCTCCTTTTATGGGCCCAATACCTTAAATCTAGAGAACCGGTCTATATGGCAGCTATATCCAAATCTGAACCGATCTGGGACAAATTGAAGAAAAGTTATTGAATAGCCTAACACAACTCACTGTCCCAAATTTCCGAGAAATCGGACAATGAATGCGCCTTTTATGAGCCCAATACCTTAAATCGAGAGATCGGCCTATATGCCAACTATACCCAAATCTGAACCGATCTGGGACAAATTGAAGAAAGGTAATCGAATGGCCTAACACAACTCACTGTCCCACATTTCGGTGAAATCGGACAATGAATGCACCTTTTATGAGCCCAAGACCTTAAATCGAGAGATCGGTCTATATGGCAGCTATATCCAATTCTGCACCGATCTGGGCAAAGTTCAGCAAAATCGGACAATAAATGCGCCTTTTATGGGCCCAATACCTTAAATCGAGAGAACCGGTCTATATGGCAGCCATATCCAAATCTGAACCGATCTGGTCCAGATTTGGATATGGCCTAACACAACTCAATGTCCCAAATTCCCGAGAAATCGGACAATAAATGCTCCTTTTATGATGCTTCTGAACTCAAACTCTTTTTCACAAACTTTTTTTTATCACCATGCCACTGTGCAGACCCACTATTCCCATTTGCCGCCTGACACATTTTTCTATATTTTCAAATATTATTCTTGCAACATAATATTTGGCACAATCATAATAACGTACAATGCTGGTGGTGGTTGCAAAGGGGGGGGGGTGGCAAAAGGTGACAGCATATAGATATCAGTAATACACACATGTGGTGGAACATCACATCACCATTCTAGCATTGGTCCTGCCCTTTCTTAACTCTCAATAATGCGGCGGATACATTACAAGATTTCTTATTTTTATATCATGTGCATGTGTTTTACTCGTACGTGTGTATGCGTATGTGTATGAGAAATTTGCATACAATCACTGGTATTATATTTTTGTTCCTGCTGGCAATGGGAAATTTTCTCTGTTTTTTAGTTGTTCTTCTTCTTCTTCTTGGCTTTGTGTTATTTTTCGCCAAGTTTCCATTTCATTTGTTAATATGGTTTTTCGTTGTTGTTGTTGTTGTCGTGTTGTTGTTGCCACCGTTACGTTCAGATGATATGACAAATATGCAAGTGTGTCATCGGAACAACGACAACAATTGCAAATATTATACAAACATTTGGAATCAACACTTGTTTTTTTTTCCTTTTTTAGTTTTTTTTTTCTCTTTCTATATTTTTACAATTTGTAAGAGTTCATGTGGCAATAGCAGTGAAAAAAGTTCCTTTTAATTGTAATTGCCAGAATGAGACGAACATGGAGAACATGGAGGCATTGACATCTTGTACTAGGATATGAGAAGGTGTAAAACTAAACTCTTAAAGGAACTATTGGGTTGCCCAAAAAGTAATTGCGGATTATTTTACCCTTTGGGGGTGTTTTGGGAAAGGGTAGACCCCCGAAAATTGGTCCCGAAAGTGGACCCCAATTCCTTTCATTTAAGCCCAACATTGACTTGGTCGTTAAATATTCCCGATTTAGGGGTGTTTTGGGGAGTGGGTTGGTCCCCCAAACACTAAGCCCTGAAAATATATCAAATATATCAATATCATGTTCTATTCTTATATATCTATATACCATTTATTTGAACCCCATATTGCCATTGGCCTCAAAATTGGATATGAATTTCGTATTCTACTCCCAAATACCTTTATTTGAGCTTCATACTGCGATGGTCAGTAAAAAATTGCTGTTTGTGGGATATTTTGGGAAAGAAAATTCATCCCGAAAGTGGGTATCAATTCTTGCTCTACTCCCCAATACCTATCATTTAAGCTCCACATTGACATGGTCGGTAAATACGCCTGATTTAGGGGTGTTTCGGGGATTGGGGTGGTCCCCCAAACACTAAGTCCGGAAAATATATCAACAACGTGCTCTATTCTCATATACCTATATATCTTTTATTTGAACCCCATATTGCCATTGACCTCAAAATTGGATATCAAATTCGTTTTCTAATCTCATTTAAACTCCTTATTGCAAAAGTCAGCAAATATGTCCAGTTTGGGGTAATGACCCTAAAAACTATGACTATTTAGTTCCACTCTCTTTAAGACCTAAATTGTCTTGGTGAGCAAAGACGTCCTATTTGGGGGTTGTTATGGTGGTGGGACGTCCGCTAGACAGTTGGTCCCTAATGTTGATATCAGATACGTGGTCTACTCCCGAAATACATTTAATTTGAGCCCAATATTTCCATAGTCGGCACACATGACCGGCTTGGGGGGTGTTTTGGGGGATGGGCGTCCATTCAGTGAGTTGGCCTTGAAAATATATATCGGATTCATGTTCCCCTTTAAAAATCCTCTTATTTGAGCCTCATATTGCAATAGTGAGAAAATAATTACTATTTGGGTGGTGTAATGGGGGTGGGGTGGCCCCATAGACACTTTTCTCGAACATTGATATTAGATTCGTGCTTTACTCCCAAAGACCTTTCATTTGAGCCCCATATTGCTATGGTTGTAAATTTGACCCCTTTGGGGGATGTTTTTGGGGAGAGGCAGCCCCCCAAACACTTGGTCCCATATTTTAATATCAGATTCATATTCTACCTTCAAATACCTTTTATTTAAGCCCCATATTCCCATGGTCAGTAAAGAAGTCCTCCTGTTTGGGGGGTGTTTTGGGAAAGAAACGTGGTCCCTCATTTGGATATCAGATTCGTATTCTACTCGCAAATACCTTTCATTTGAGTCCCATATCGCTATGGTCGGTAAATATGTCCGATTTCGGGGTGTTTTGGGGGTTGGGGCGGTCCCCCTAACACTTGGTCCGACATTTGGATATCAGATACGTTTTCGTATCCTTAGTACCTTTCATTTGAGTCCCATATTGTCGTAATTGGTCTAAATATATGTTTGGTAAAATAGGTTAATACGGGAGCTACATCAGGTTATAGACCGATTCGGACCGTACTTGTCAGAGTCATAACAGAACACTATATGCAAAGTTTCAGCAAAAACGGACAAAAATTGCGGCTTCCAGGAGCTCAAGAAGTCAAATTGGAAGATCGGTTTATACGGGAGCTACGTCAGGTTATAGACCGATTCGAGCCGTACTCGGCATAGTTGTTGGAAGTCTTAATAGAACACTACGTTCAAAATGTCAGCAAAATTGGACAAAAATTGCGCCTTCCAAAGTCAAATCTGGAGATAGGTTTATATGGGAGCTATATCTAAATCTGAACCGATATGGCTCATTTGCAATCCCTAATAGCCTACTTCAATATCAAGTTCAAGCGGCTAACTTTACGCGTTCGACC
>NC_081552.1:222097983-222194412 GCF_963082655.1 Stomoxys calcitrans | reverse complement strand
GTTGGTCTTTATGGGCCTAAGACCCTAAATCGGAGGATTGGTCTATATGCAGCTATAACCAAATCTAGACCGATTTGAGCCAAATTGACGAAGGATGTTGAAGGGCCTAACACAACTCACTGTCCCAAATTTCAGCAAAATCGGATAATAAATGTAGTCTTTATGGGCCTAAAACCTAAATCGGAGGATCAGTCTATATGGCAGCTATATCCAAATCTGGAACGATTTGGGCCAAATTGATGAAGGATGTCAAGGGGCTTAACTTAACTCACTGTCCAAATGCCAGCAAAATTGAATAATAAATGTGGTTTTTATGGGCCTAAGACCCTAAATCGAGGATCGTCTATATCGTACAACGAGCCGATTACTGGCTTAGGTGTATGTCCATGGTGGCATGGGGCGGATTAATATCCCTATCCCCTTTTCAACCTAACCTAGTTTTCCATCTCGAGTGATGGTAGGGCAGCTGTTACCGCTGATGTCCATTGTCCAAAGTTTCGATCAAGACTTGCGTCAAAGTAAATGCGTTTGGTTACTGCTTTGGAGCCTTGGGCACTGTAACGTTTCGATCGTAGACTTTGGATATAACAACAAGACTGGGATCCGTCACATAAAACAGGTGTAAACCAAGGACGGCTATAAAATCATGTAAATGCAAATTTTGCCCATGAACATTCCACAAAGGAACAGGGGCCAACTTCTCACTTATCCGTGAGTGCAGTCCGATTCAAGTTCATAAGCTCAATGATAAGGGGCCTCCTTTTTATAGCGGATTCCGAACGACGTGCCGCAGTGCGACACCTCTTTGGAGAGAAGTTCTACATGGCTTAGTACCTCACAAATGTTGCCAGCATAAGGAGGGGAAAACCACCGATGAAAATTTTTTCTGATGATCTCGCCAGGATTCGAACCCAGGCGTTCAGCATCATAGGCAGACATGCTAACCTCTGCGCTACGGTGGGCCTCCTCATGTTTCGCACTTTATTTCGTCAACACAGAAATCCGATGGAGCTTCCTATTTGGGCCATTTGAGAGAGCAAGGAAAGGACTAAACAAGTAAAACAGGCTTTAAGTTCACTTCTGAAGAGCCTAAAACCATAAATCGGAGATCGGCATAGATGGAAGCTATATGCAAATCTAGACCGATTTTGGCTATATTGAACCGGATTGTCGAGGGACCTAATAAAACTCGCTGTTCCAATAAATGCGCCTAATATGGGCTTATGAACTTCAATTGAGAGATGGGTATATATGGATTTTATATCCAAATAGAGACCGCCCATGATCATACTCGGTACGTATGTTAAGCGCCTAACGTAGTTCATTGTGTCTAATCGGTTAATAAATTCATCTTGCTGTATATGGCAGCTACATTAAAATCTAGACCGATCTTGGCCATATTGAATTAGAATGTCGAAGAGCCTAACATAACCCTTAGTGCCAAATTTCAGCGAAATCGGACATAAATGAGCTTATCATGGGCCCAAGACCTTAAATTGAGAGATCGTTATATATGGCAGCTATATCCAAATCTGAACCGATCTGAGGCAAATAGAATAAAAACGTCGAGAGTGCACACACAACTCACTGTCCCAAATTTCAGCGAAATTGCAAAATAAATGCGTCTTTCATGGGCCCAAGACCTTAAATCGGTCTATATGGCAGCTATATCCAAATCTGAACCGATCTGGGCCAAATTGAAGAAAGGTAATCGAATGGCCTAACACAACTCACTGTCCCACATTTCGGTGAAATCGGACAGTGAATGCGCCTTTTATGAGCCCAAGACCTTAAATCGAGAGAACCGGTCTATATGGCAGCTATATCCAAATCTGAGCCGATCTGAGCCAAGTTGAAGAAAGGTTATTGAATAGCCTAACACAACTCACTGTCCCAAATTTCCGAGAAATCGGACAATGAATGCGCCTTTTATGGGCTCAATACCTTAAATCGAGAGATCGGCCTATATGCCAGCTATACCCAAATCTGAACCGATCTGGCCCAAATTGAAGAAAGGTTATTGAATGGCCTAACACAACTCAATGTCCCAAATTTCCGAGAAATCGGACAATGAATGCGCCTTTTATGAGCCCAAGACCTTAAATCGAGAGATCGGTCTATATGGCAGCTATATCCAATTCTGCACCGATCTGGGCAAAGTTCAGCAAAATCGGACAATAAATGCGCCTTTTATGGGCCCAATACCTTAAATCGAGAGAACCGGTCTATATGGCAGCTATATCCAAATCTGAACCGATCTGGTCCAGATTTGGATATGGCCTAACACAACTCAATGTCCCAAATTCCCGAGAAATCGGACAATAAATGCTCCTTTTATGATGCTTCTGAACTCAAACTCTTTTTCACAAACTTTTTTTTATCACCATGCCACTGTGCAGACCCACTATTCCCATTCGCCGCCTGACACATTTTTCTATATTTTCAAATATTATTCTTGCAACATACTATTTGCCACAATCATAATAACGTACAATGCTGGTGGTGGTTGCAAAGGGGGGGGGGGGCAAAAGGTGACAGCATATAGATATCAGTAATACACACATGTGGTGGAACAATACATCACCATTCTAGCATTGGTCTTGCCTTCCTTAACTCTCAATAATGCGGCGGATACATTACAAGATTTCTTATTTTTATATCATGTGCATGTGTTTTACTCGTACGTGTGTATGCGTATATGTATGAGAAATTTGCATACAATCACGGGTATTATATTTTTGTTCCTGCTGGCAATGGGAAATTTTCTCTGTTTTTTAGTTCTTCTTCTTCTTCTTGGCTTTGTGTTATTTTTCGTCAAGTTTCCATTTCATTTGTTAATATGGTTTTTCGTTGTTGTTGTTGTTGCGTTGTTGTTGCCACCGTTACGTTCAGATGATATGACAAATATGCAAGTATGTCATCGGAACAACGACAACAATTGCAAATATTATACAAACATTTGGAATCAACACTTGTTTTTTTTTTCCTTTTTTAGTTTTTTTTTTCTCTTTCTATATTTTTACAATTTGTAAGAGTTCATGTAAGAGTGGCAATAGCAGTGAAAAAAGTTCCTTTTAATTGTAATTGTCAGAATGAGACGAACATGGAGAACAAGGCATTGACATCTTATTCTGGGATATGAGAAGGTGTAAAACTAAACTCTTAATGGAACTATTGGGTTGCCCAAAAAGTAATTGCGGATTTTTTAAAAGAAAGTAAATGCATTTTTAATAAAACTTTGAATGAACTTTAATCAAATATACTTTTTTTACACTTTTTTCTAATTACTTTTTGGGCAACCCAATATTTAAGGAATTTAGAAAGTGTTTCAAATGGAGGTACTAAGAATAGGCTTTACTGAAATAAGTCATGAATCTTAGCTCCCCGTGTATCCCAATCTTATATACAACAAGTACAAGCGTGATAAGTTCGGTCAGGCCTAATCTGGGGAATCCACCACCATGGATTTTGCTAAAAATTTATACAAAACTAGCTGACCCGGGCCCGTTCCGCAGCGCCTTCTTTTACTTTATATGGAACAATATTGGAATATTTAAAGATCTTTTAGTGAAATACCATGCTACAAAAATAGTACATCGCTTGACTGACAGTCTGAATCGCATAACTTTATTGGTCTACGAAATTAAGGTTGTATGTAAGGTGTACTCCATTCTTAAAATACTTAATTTCCGCCCAATATTCTCATGAAGTCTGATTTAGTGGTGTTTCCGGGGGGGGGAGGGGGGGGAGGGTGATCCCCCAGATACTTGGCCCTGAAAAAATATCACCATCGTGATCTTCTATCAAATACCATTTATTTAAACCCCATATTGCCATTGGTTTTGAGGGGAGTTTACAGGATGAGGCGTCTCCCAAACACATGGCCCCAAAATAGGTTATCAAATTCGTTTTCTAATCTCAAATACCTTTCATTTGAGCCAACTTTTGGCATAGTCGAAATTTTTTTTCCTTTGAGGGTGTTTTGGGAAAGGGTAGACCCCAGAAAATTGGTCCCGAAAGTGGACCCTAATTCCTTTCATTTAAGCCCCACATTGACATGGTCGTTAAATATTCCCGATTTAGGGGTGTTTTGGGGAGTGAGGTGGTCCCCCAAACACTAAGCCCTGAAAATATATCAGCAACATGTTCTATTCTCATATATCTATATATCATTTATTTGAACCCCATATTGCCATTGGTCTCAAAATTGGATATCAAATTCGTTTTCTAATCTCAAATACCTTTCATTTGAGCCACATTTTGGCATGGTCGAAAAATTTTTACCCTTTGGGGGGGTGTTTTGGGGAAGGGGTGATGCCCTAAATACATGGTCCTACATTTGGATATCAATTTCGTATTCTACTCCCAAATACTTTTATTTGAGCTCCATACTGCGATGATCAGTAAAAAATTGCTGTTTGTGGGATATTTTGGGAAAAAAAAAATTGATCCCGAAAGTGGGTATCAATTCTTGCTCTACTCCCCAATACCTTTCATTTAAGCTCCACATTGACATGGTTGGTAAATATGCCTGATTTAGGGGTGTTTCGGGGATTGGGGTGGTCCCCCAAACACTAAGTCCGGAAAATATATAAGCAATGTGCTCTATTCTCATATATCCATATATGATTTATTTGAACCCCATATTGCCATTGGCCTCAAAATTGGATATCAAATTCGTTCGCCAATCTCATTTAAACTCCTTATTGCAAAAGTCAGCAAATATGTCCAGTTTGGGGTAATGGCTCTAAAAACTATGACTATTTAGTTCCACTCTCTTTAAGACCCAAATTGTCTTGGTGAGCATATACGTCCTATTTGGAGGTTGTTATGGTGGTGGGACGTCCGCTAGACAGTTGGTCCCTAATGTTGATATCAGATACGTGGTCTACTCCCACAATACATTTAATTTGAGCCCAATATTTCCATAGTCGGCACTCATGACCGGCTTGGGGGTGTTTTGGGGGATGGGCGGCCACTCATTGAGTTGGCCTTGAAAATATATATCGGATTCATGATCCCCTTTAAAAACCCTCTTATTTTAGCCTCATTTTGGAATAGTCAGCAAATACTTCCTATTTGGATGGTGTTATGGGGATGGGGTGGCCCCATGGACACTTTTATCGAATATTGATATTAGATTCGTGCTTTACTCCCAAAGACCTTTCATTTGAGACCCATATTGCTATGGTTGTAAATTTGACCCCTTTGGGGGATGTTTTTGGGGAGAGGCGGCCCCCCAAACACTTGGTCCCATATTTGAATATCAGATTCATATTCTACCTTCAAATACCTTTTATTTAAGCCCAATATTCCCATGGTCAGTAAAGAAGTCCTCCTGTTTGGGGGGTGTTTTGGGAAAGGGGTGGGCCCCCAGAAACGTGGTCCCTCATTTGGATATAAGATTCGTATTCTACTCGCAAATACCTTTCATTTGAATCCCATATTGCCATGGTCGGTAAATATGTCCGATTTCGGGGTGTTTTGGGGGTTGGGGTGGTCCCCCTAACCCTTGGTTCGACAATTGGATACCAGATACCTTTTCTTATCCTTAATACCTTTCATTTGAGTCCCATATTGTCGTAATTGGTCTAAATATATGTTTGGTAAAATAGGTTAATACGGGAGCTACATCAGGTTATAGACCGATTCGGACCGTACTTGTCAACGTCATAACAGACCACTACATGCAAAGTTTCACCAAAAACGGACAAAAATAGCGGCTTCCAGGAGCTCAAGAAATCAAATCGGGAGATCGGTTTATACGGGAGCTACGTCAGGTTATAGACCGATTCGAGCCGTACTCGGCATAGTCGATGGAAGTCTTAACAGAACACTACGTTCAAAATGTCAGCAAAATTGGACAAAAATTGCGCCTTCCAAAGTCAAATCTGGAGATAGGTTTATATGGGAGCTATATCTAAATCTGAACCGATATGGCTCATTTGCAATCCCTAATAGCCTACTTCAATATTAAGCATCTGTTCAAGCGGCTAACTTTACGCGTTCGACCGCTAACGTGATTTCGATAGTCGGAAGGACGGACATGGCTAGATCGACCATAGGGGACACAGATGTCGAAAAGCCTAACATAACAAATTTCAGAGAAATCAGATAATAAATGCGACTTGCTTAATGCCAAGTCCTTAAATCGCCAGATCGGTTTATATGGTAGCTATATCCAAACCTTCACCGATCTGGGCCAAACTGAAGAAAGGTTGTCGAATGGCCTAACACAACTCACTGTCTCAAATTTCTGAGAAATCGCAAAATAATTGCGTCTTTTATGGGCCCAAGACCTTAAATCGAGAGATCGGTCTATATGGCAGCTAAGAAGAAAGAAAAATATCGCAGGGCCTAACACAACTCACTGTCCCACACTTCGACAAAATCGGACAATAGATGCGCCTTTTATGAGCAAAAAACCTTAAATCGAGAGATCGGTGTATATGGCAGCTATATCCAAATCTCCACCGAAGAAGAAGGATGTCGAAGGGCGTAACACAACGCACTGTCCCAAATTTCAGCAAAATCGGATAATAATTGTGGCTTTTATGGGCCTAAGACCTTAAATTGGCGCATCGGTCTATATGGGGGCTTTATCAGGATATAGTGCGATATAGCCCATCTTCGAACTTAACCTGCCTATGGACAAAAAAGAGTCTGCGCAATGTTTCACTTCAATATTTGTATTTTTACAGACGGACGGCTAGATCGTCTTAGATTTAGACGGCGTGCCACAGCGCGACACCTCTTTAGGGGGGTTGTTTTAACATGGCTTAGTACCTCACAAATGTCGCCAGCAATGAGAGGAGACAACCACCGTTGACAATTTTTTTTCTGATGTTCTCACCAGGATTCGAATCCAATCGCTAAGCCTTAGAGGCGTACATGGTAATCTCTGCGCTATGAAGGTAAACACATGCAAAAATTCTAATACCCCATCCACTTTAGTTGTTTAGGCTAAACAATATACTTACGTATCAAAGTTGCTACGACAATTCTGTAACTTCTGCACCAGCTTACCTGCAAGAAATGAAAAAGAGATTTCAATTTATTTTTTATAAGTTCTTAAAGACTATTTCATACCTTTAATATAAAAATCAATTTGTGTTTGTTTGTAGGTTTGTTTGTTTGTGTGTTCCTTATAGACTCTAAAACGATTGAACCGATTTTCTTGAAATTTTCACTAATGGTGCATAATGATTCCGTGGTGAAAATAGGGTACTACATTTTTTGATATCTGAAGGGGAGCGGATCCTCCCCTTACCCTAATTTTCAGAAATGCGAGATCTCGGAAATGGCTGTAGTGATTTGAGGGCTCTCTTATAAAAACCTAAAAAAAAAAAATTTGGTACTCAAATTTCGGTTGGGTTACCTAGGGGGGGGGCGCCCCACCCTAAAACCCTAAACCAATCACGACAATATGGGACTCAAATGAAAGGTATTTAAGATTAGAAAACGTATCTGATATCCTATTGCCGGACCAAGTGTTAGGGGGACCACCCCCACCCCCAAAACACCCCTAAATCGGACATATTTACCGACCATGGCAATATGGGACTTCAATGAAAGGTATTTGCATCTAAAATACGAATCTGAAAACCAAATGTAGGACCACAGTTCCTGGGAGTTCACCCCATTCCCAAAACACCCCCCAAAGAGGACTTATTTGCTGACCATGCCATTATGGGGCTTAAATAAAAGATAGAATACGAATCTGATACACAGATGTGGGACCAAGTGTTTGGGGGCCGCCCATCCCCGAGAACATCACATAAAGAGGGCAAATTTACGACCATAGCAATATGGGGCTCCAATGAAAGTCTTTGGGAGTAAAGCACAAAACTGATATGAATTTTCGGGAAAAGTGTCCAGTGTAGGGCCACCCCACCCCTATAAAACCACCCAAATAGGAAGCATTTGCTGACCATTGCAATATGAGGCTGAAATAAGAGGTTTCTTGGAATAGAACACGAATCTGATATATATTTTCAAAGCCAAGTCACTGAGTGGCCACCCCATCCCGCAATGCACCCCCCAAACCGGTCATGTTTGCCGACTATGGAAAAATGGGGCTCATATGAGGTATTTGGGAGTAGACTATGAATCTGATTAGGGACCAACTGTCTAGGGGACGACTCACCACCATAACAACCCCCAAATAGGGTCTTCAAGAGAGTGGAGCTCGATATTCATAGTTTTTAGGGTCCGTACCCCAAACCGGACATATTTGCTGGTTTTCTCAATAAGTGAATGCTGTTTGAGATTAGAAAACCAGTTTGATATTCAATTTTGAGGCCAATGGCAATATGGGGGGTTCAAATATATGAGAATAGATCACGTTGGGGGACCACCCCACTCCCCAAAACATCCCTAAATCGGCCATATTTACCCACCATGTCAATGTGGGGCTTAAATGAAAGGAATTGGGTCCACTTTCAGGACCAATTTTCTGGGGGTCCACCCCTTTCCCAAAATACCCCACAAAAAGCAGTTTTTTAGTGACCATCGCAATACGGGGCCCAAATAAAGGTATTTGGGAGTAGAATACGAATTTGATATCCAAATGTAAGATCATGTATATAAGGCATCACCCCTTCCCCAAAACACCCCCCAAAGGGTAAAAATTTTTCGACCATGCCAATATGTGCCTTAAATGAAAGGTATTTGAGATTACAAAACAAATTTGATAACCAATTTTGGGGCCACGGGTTTGTGTGAAACTGTAAACTCCCCTCAAAACCAATGGCAATATGGGGATTAAAGAAATGGCATATGAGAGAAGAGCACGATGCTGACATTTTTTCAGGGCTAAGTGTCTGGTGGACATCCTCACCCCCGAAAACACCCCTAAATCAGACATCATGAGAATATCGGGCTGATATAAAGTATTTTAAAAATGGAGTACATCTTACATCCAAACTTAAATTCGTAGGGATCATGGGATTCAGATAAAGGCACTTATATTGCTAAACTGTTTTCAAGCGATATACTATTTTTGTAGAATGATATTTCACCGAAAGATTTTTAATTGTCAAAAATAAATATACCAAGGAAACTTTTGTTCCATATAAAGTAAAAGAAGGCGCGGCGGAGCGGGCCCGGGTCAGCTAGTAATTATATATGAATAATTCTATCAATTTGTTGCAAGCGAAATAAAAAAATTTTATTTAGCCTGCATGCTATGTCGATTTGTGTACAACGAATTTCTGTTTATTTCTCTTTACCTTTTTATACCCTTCACCATAAGATGGGGGTATAGTCATTAAGTCATTTTGTTTGTAACACCTCGAAATATACGTCTAAGACCCCATAAAGTGTATATATTGTTGATCGTCATGACATTTTAAGTCAAACTAGCCATGTTCGTCCGTATGTCCGTCGGTCGGTTCGTCCGCTCGTCCGTCTGTCTGTCCGTCCGTCCGTTCGTCCGCTCGTCCGTCTGTCTGTCTGTCCGTCCGTCTGTCTTTCGAAAGCACGCTTACTTTCGAAGGAGTAAAGCTAGACGCTTGAAATTTTGCAAAAATACTTCTTATTTCTGTAGATCGGTTAGGATTTTAAATGGGCCATATCGGTCCATGTTTTGATATAGCTGCCTTTTAAACCAATCTTGGGTCTAGACTTATTGAGCCTCTAGAGGGCGCAATTCTCGCCCGATTCGACTGAAATTTTGCAAGTGATATTTTGGTATGATTTCCAATGACTGTGCTAAATATGGATCAAATCGGTCCATGTTTTGATATAGCTGTCATATAAACCGATCTTGGGTTGTGACATCATGAGCCTCTAGAGGGCGTAATTCTCGTCCGATTTGACTGAAATTTTGCATGTGGTGTTTTAATATGACTTCCAACAACTGTCTTAAGTATGGTTCAAATCAGTCCTTGTTTTGATATAGCTGCCATACAAACCGATCTTGGGTCTTGACTTCTTGAGCCTATAGAGGGCGCAATTCTCATCCGATTTGACTGATAATTTGCACGTACTGTTTTGGTAGCACTTCCAACAACAGTGTTAAGTATGATTCAAATCGGTCCATGTTTTGATATAGCTGCCATATAAACCGATCTTGGGTCTTGACCTCTTGAGCCTCTAGAGGGCGCAATTTTCGTCCGATTTGACTGAAATTTTGCACGTGGTGTTTTGATATCACTTCCAACAACTGCGTTTAGTTTCGTTCAAATCGTGTCATAACCTGATATAGCTGCCATTTAAACCGATCTTGGATCTTGACTTCTCGAGCCGGTAGAGGGCGCAATTCTCACTCGATTTGGCATAACAGTTCTCATTCATTACTCTTTTGCCTAAGAAGAGATACCGCGCAAAGAACTCGTCAAATTCTATCCATGGTGGAGGGTGTATAAGATTCGGCACGGCCGAACTTAGCACGCTCTTACTTGTTAAAGTAGTATTTTGCATACTCGTCACACACCCACACCCACACACACACACACACACAAACAGGCCGTTTTATTTATTTGCTTTGATGTTTTAGTATCATGGTGTATTTTTCAGCGCTTTTCATTTTGTGTCCCAACTTTCATTTCATCCAGTCCAGTTGACCGTTCGTTTACCGTTGCCACATGGCAAAAGGTTATTTGCAGCGGTCGTATTTCAACGATAGATAAACTGCTTGTCATTTGCAATGAGAATGAGAATTTATTGGAAAACTTTCACATTGCAGAAATAGAAGTTTCCTTTTTTTTTGGTTTTTTATGTCCAGCTTTGAATTTTGTTTTGCAACTTTTGTTGCTATACAACGAAAAGCGCTGCCTTGCCTCCTTTCGTTTATTCTTCTCCATGCCTTGCTTTTTGTCATGGTCGCTGTTCGCTTTCAAAGGAGATTAATTGGATGGAAGTTGGGAGTAAAAAAAACAACAACAACAACAAGAATAGCACTCAAACTTCAACATTGAGTGAACAGATTTAGTTTTGAAATTTGATGGAAACGCAAATAGAAGTAGCATATTTTAATGAGATTGTTTGTTCCATTGTCGTTTTCGGTCTCTCACTTCCTCTCCATCTCTCCATCTCTCCTTCTCTGTCCATTTGCAGGTGTGCCTTTTTTTCCAAGAATTTCAATCGAAAGCCATTAAACAGCTTATGATGTAGGAACAAACAACAGCAGCAAATTGGATTACTGAGCTTTAAACTTTAGTGAAACTGATATGAATACGATATCTGAAGAGTATTCGCCATGATAGTAGAACAATTTCAATATAGAGATAGTATGTGAAGAAACATTTTCATTGAAAATGCGATGTTTTGAAAAAAATATTTCAACAAACCAGGGCTGCAGAGTCTAGCAATTTTGACTTGACTTTGACTCGCGGCAAATAGCTCCACTTCGACTCCAACTCAGAGTCCGTAGTCGACTCCGGGCACTTAAAATTACGTATTTTATATCCACCACTTATAAAAGGGGGTGATACCCAACCTAGGCAATAGGGGTATCAAATGCAAAGTATTGGCGAGTAGATTACGAATGTATAAAAAATAAAAATTGTACATGGGAAGTAGATTACGAATATGACATTAAAATTTGCGTTCAGGACTAGGTGGACAAAGACCTTGGGGTCTACCCCACCCTCTACTTAGAACTTAGTTACCGATCATGCCAATATGGGGTGAGAAAGCCGGGCAATGACAAAGGAAATGTTCCAAGGTCTCATCATCTTCCCCGCATGCCTTACACATGCTATCACTTGCCGCACCAATTGTACATAAGTGAGCTCGTAGTCCTATGTGTCCCGTTATGATACCAATAGCTATACTGACCTCCTTCTTG
The DNA here is from genome assembly GCF_963082655.1 of Stomoxys calcitrans. NCBI lineage: Eukaryota > Metazoa > Arthropoda > Insecta > Diptera > Muscidae > Stomoxys > Stomoxys calcitrans. Next base: position 222,182,621 of record NC_081552.1, on the reverse strand, counting down.
CTTCCTTTCAGTAATAACCTGGTCTTATCACCATCTGGATCCCCCATAGGAATTTCGCCAAACTGACCGTTTGGCTGTTCCACAATGTGGCATGCGCATTCGTCGCCCACTCCCTTAACTCGGACTGCGTCGTCCCGAAAAGCTTCGGGCCTTCACTGCCAAATCGTCTGCCCTTTCATTTCCCCTTACTCCGTTATGGCCCGGCACCCAAACGATGCGGGTTTTGCCATCCTCAGAGAATCTCCTTCTTACACTGCAAGACTGTTCGTGACCTTTACCGTCCTGGTTGTTATTGCCTTTATAGCCATTTTACTGTCGGTACTCAACTACCTCGCGTTAGCACCACACCACTTCACGCATTCCGTGATCGCCCGGATCTCCGCCTGCAGGACCGTATTATGTTCAGGCAGTCTGAAACAGATCTCAGTCCCTGGGTTCTCAATGTATACCCCCAAGCCCACCCTGTCCTCTAGCTTTGATCCATTCGTGTAACGTGATCTTCCAGATGGCAATACTTGGGTTCCGTCAATCCAAAACTGTGCTGATGGCAGCAGTGCCTCGCACTCGACTCCAAGGTTCATATCAGGTATTCGATCGGAAACTTCTTACCTTCCTTCCAGGTTTCCTATCGTCGCCTCGATTATACAGCGATGGTATGAGCTGCTCCCATTCTCAATCCATTCTCCCATCGCCTTAAGTCTCATAGCCGCAGTGGCTGCCTTACACTTAATCTGTATGTCAATGGGTCGGATATCTAGAATAGTCTCCAGTGCCCTAGTGAGCGTGGTCCTCATCGCTCCGCCTATGCCAAGACAACATGTTCTCTAAACGTGTTGTATGGTCCTTATGTTGCACTTTTTCTCCATACCTGTACACCAAACTACTGAGGCGTAAGTCTAATCACGCTCCTGTAGAGCCAGTGGACTATCCTAGGATTCAGGCCCCATTTCGAGCCAACGGGCCGTTTACATAGTGCCCAACATCTGTGAGCCTTTTCAGTACGCCCCTGAAAGTGACACTTCCAATTTAGTTTCCTGTCCAAGATTACACCTAAGTATTTGACCTTGTCAGATATCGAAATAATCTTATTGAGGAAACGTGGTGCGTTAAAAGTCTAACATAAGTCACTGTGTCAAATTTCGGTGAAATCGGAGACTTTAAATCGAGAGATCAGTCTATATGGTAGCTATATCTAAATCTGAACCGATCTGAGCCAAATTGAAGAAGGATATCGAAGGGCCTAACACAACTCACTGTTCCAAATTTCGGCGACATCGGACCATAAACGCGCCTTTTATGGCCCCAAAACCTTAAATCGAGACATCTGTCTATATGGCAGCTTTATTCAAATCTGGACCGATCTGTGCCATATTATTGTCGTATGTCGAGGGGTTAAACCTAACTCACTGTCCCAAATTTCGGCGACATCGGACAATACGTGAACCTTTTATGGACCCAAAGCCTTAAATCGAGAGATCGGTCTATATGGCAGCTATATCCAAATCTGGACCTATCTGGGCCGAATTGAAGAAGGATGTCGAAGGCCCTAACACAACTCACTGTCCCAAATTTCAGCAAAATCGGATAATAAATGTGGCTTTTATGGCCCATAACTTTAAATCGAGAGATCGGTGTATATGGCAGCTATATCCAAATTTGGACCGATCTGAGCCATATTGCAGAACTATGTCGAGGGGCTTAACGTAACTCACTGTCTCAAATTTCGGCGACATTGGACAATAAATGCGCCTTTCATGGGCCCAAAACATTAAATCGACAGATCGGTGTATATGGCAGCTATATCCAGATCTGGACCGATCTGAGCCATATTGCTGAAAAATGTCGAAGGGCTTAAGACAACTCACTGTCTCAAATTTCAGCAGAATCGGATAATAAATGCACCTTTTATGGGCCCAAAACTTTAAATCGAGAGATCGGTGTATATGGCAGCTATATCCAAATTTGGACCGATCTGAGCCATATTGCAGAACTATGTCGAGGGGCTTAACGTAACTCACTGTCTCAAATTTCGGCGACATTGGACAATAAATGCGCCTTTCATGGGCCCAAAACATTAAATCGACAGATCGGTGTATATGGCAGCTATATCCAGATCTGGACCGATCTGAGCCATATTGCTGAAAAATGTCGAAGGGCTTAAGACAACTCACTGTCTCAAATTTCAGCAGAATCGGATAATAAATGCACCTTTTATGGGCCCAAAACCTTAAATCGAGAGATCGGTCTATATGGCAGCTATATCCAAATCCGGACCGATCTGAGCCATATTGCAGAAGTATGTCGAGGGACTTAACTTAACACACTGTCCCAAATTTCAGCAAAATCGGTAAATAAATGAGCCTTTTATGGGCCCAAAACTTTAAACCGAGAGATCGGTCTATATGGCAGCTATATCCAAATCTTGACCGATCTGACCCAATTTGAGGGAGGATGTCGAAGGGCCTAACACAACCCAATGTTCCAAATTTCGGCGACATCGGATAATAAATGTGGTTTTTCTGGGTCTAGTATCCTAAATCGGAGGATCGGTCTATATGACAGCTATATCCAAATCTGGATCGATCTGAGCCATATTGCAGAATTATGTCGAGGGGCTTAACCTAACTCACTGTCCCAAATTTCTACGACATTGGACAATAAATGCGCCTTTTATGGCCCCAAAACCGTAAATCGAGAGATCGGTCTATATGGCAGCTATATCCAAATCTAGACCAATCTGGGCCAAATTGAAGAAAGATGACGAAGGGCCTAACACAACTCACTGTCTCAAATTTCAGGAAAATCTGATAATAAATGTGGCTTTTATGGGCCTAAGACCCTAAATCGGCGGATCAGTCTATATGACAGCTATATCCAAATTTGGACCGATCTGAGCCATATTGCAGAAGTAGGTCGAGGGGCTTAGCTTAACTGACTGTCCCAAATTTCAGCAAAATCGGATAATAAATGTGGCTTTTATGGGCCTAAGACCCTAAATCGGCGGATGGGTCTATATGGCAGCTATATCCAAATCTGTACCGATCTGGGCCAAATTGAGGAAGGATGTCGAAAGGCCTAACACAACTCACTGTCCCAAATTTCAGCAAAATCAGACAATAAATACGCCTTTTATGGACCTAAGACCCTAAATCGGAGGATCGGTCTATATGACAGCTATATCCAAATCTGAACCGATCTGAGCCATATTGCAGAAGTAGGTCGAGGGGCTTAACTTAACTCACTGTCCCAAATTTCAGCAAAATCGGATAATAAATGTGGGTTTTATGGGCCCAGGACCCTAAATCGGCGGATAGGTCTATATGGGGGCTATATCAAGATATAGTCCGATATAGCCCATCTTCGAATTTAATCTGCTTATGGACAAAAAAAAAGAATCTGTGCAAGGTTTCAGTTCAATAGCTCAATTTTTAAAGATTGTAGCGTGATTTCTACAGACAGACGGACGGACGGACAGACGGATGGACGTATGGACGAACAGACGGACGGACAGACGAACGGACATGGATCATCTTAGATTTTTTCGCTGATCAAGCATATATATTCTTGACCCTATAAAGGTCGGTAATGGATATTTCGATGTGTTGCAAACGGAATGACAAAATGAAATTACCCCCATCCTTCGGTGGCGGGCATAAAAAAAATCTACCATTTATAATTTCAAATAACCTAAAAGAGCAACTAAAGCTCTTGAAAAAGAAATCTATTTTTATTGAAATTCAATGTATACTTAACATGCATGCGTGTATGAGTGACATATGTGTATACATGTGAGTATGTATGAGTATGAATAGAAAGTCATGTTGAAATTGCCTCAATTATTTCAAATGACGTATAATTAAATAGCTCTCTATAAGTCGGTATGAAAAAAAGAAAACCGTATAATACAAAGCTGCTAATATAGTGAGAGTATTCGTACTACATATGAGTTTATTATAGAGTATTCTACACACTCACACACACACAAGCGCACACAGTTGTAAACACATAGAATAATATTTAGTATATGTGTATGAATAGAGTTAGTAGTAGCCGCGAAGAAGCAAAACAATATCCTTGACACACTTCTAAACAATAAGCGATTCATTGTTTGTTTGTATTGTGGTGTTGTTGTTGTTTATGAACAAATCGCTGGTTGAATGGCGCTAATGCAGTTGTAGTGGGTAACTCTGCCTACCAGAAATAAAACAAATTCCTTTCCTTCCATTAATAAAAATCATATCGAAACAAATACTTAAAATAATCAAAGATTTCCATAGACCAACTAAATACGACCCACCAATCGACCAACCGACCACGCACACAAATTAATCTCTCTATAAACCCCTGTACAACTGTTTAAGTGAAGGCCAGCAATTATTTGCAGACATACTAGGGGATGGCAAGTGATTGCAAACCTATTAGGTATCAAATGCGACTAAGTAAGTAATTGGAAACGTTGTTAATTAGACATTGTATAAATAAATTTGTCTGTAAATAATGGAATATTTAATCAACTTTCTCAAGGTTGCCATTAAAGGGACTATTGTAGAAGGGTATTTACTTCGGCTTTTAAATGTGGCCCTTTACAACTTTTCATTGAAATTTTGTCTAAAGAGAAATATTTATTCACAATGTTGTCTGTCGTAAAAAATTTTATAGTAATTTTGTCTTTTAGAGAAAATTTTATTGAATTTTGTCCTTGGAGAAAATTTTATGTGAAACTTGGTTGAATTGAACAACGTACCCAACACATCTCAAATTTCATGCAAATGCAAATTTGCCCATCAACATTCCACTACGAAACGGGGGCAAACCTCTGACATATCACTGAGTGCTGTCCGATTAAAATTTTAAGCTCAATGATAAGCTCTTTGGGGACACGTTCTAAACAAATTAGAAGGGGATAACCAATGCCGAGAAAAGTATTTTTAGATCTCGCCAGGATTTGAGAAAACAAGTAAAAGCGTGCTAAGTTCGGCCGGCCCGAATCGTAGGAGCCTACCACCATGGATTTCCCATCTGCACCTGGAAAGTCCGCTCTCTTTTATAGAGAAGGTGCAGTATACGCGCTGGCCGAAGTACTAGAGAATGACAAAGCAGATATAACCGCCTTAAAGGAAGTGCGATGGACTGGAAATGGCGTTACTACAACACCAAACGGTGACGAACTATACCATAGCTGCCATAACACGAGGCATGATTTTGGCTGTGGATTTGTGGTTAGTCGGAGACTGAAACACCTTGTCTCAAGCTTTACTCCGGTGGATGAGAGGCTGGCCAAAATCGGCATAAAATCCAAAGGGGTGGGGTGGCCCCATAGACACTTTCCTGAAGATTGATATCAGATTCGTGCTTTACTCCCAAAGACCTTTCATTTGAGCCCCACATTGCCATGGTCGTAAATTTGCCCCCCTTTGGGGGATGTTTTTTGGAAAGAGGCGGCCCCCAAATACTTGGTCCCATATTTGGATATCAGATTCTGATTCTACATTCAAATACCTTTTATTTAAGCCCCATATTGCCATGGTCAGTAAAATAAGTCCTGTTTGGGGGTTTTTAGGGGAAGGGGAGAACCCCCAGAAACGTGGTCCCACAGTTGGATATAAGATTGGTATTCTACTCGCAAATACCTTTCATTTGAGTCCCATATTGCCATGGTCGGTAAATATGTCCGATTTTGGGGTGTTTTGAAGGTTGGGGTGGTCCCCCTAGCACTTGGAGCGACAATTGGATATCAGATTCGTATTCTACTCGCAAATACCTTTCATTTGAGTCCCATATTGCCATGGTCGATAAATATGTCCGATTTAGGGGTGTTTTGGGGGTTGGGGTGGTCCCCTTAGCACTTGGTCCGACAATTGGATATCAGATACGTTTTCTTATCCTAAATACCTTTCATTTGAGTCCCATATTGTGGTGATTGGCCTAAATATATGTTTGGTAGGTTTTGGGGAGGGGGGCGGCCCCCCTAGGTAACCCATCCGAAATTTAGATACCAAATTTTTTTTTATGTACTTTATTTTAGTACTTTATGAGAGCATACAAAATTTCGCTTAAATCGCACCAGCCATCTCCGAGATCTGGCGTTTCTGAAAATTAGGGTAAGGGGGAGGGTCCACCCCCCCTTCAGATATCAAAAAATATAGTACCCTATTTTCACCACGGGATCATAATGCACCATCTTTGAAAGTTTCAAGAAAATCGGTTCAGCCGTTTCTGAGTCTATAAGGAACACACAAACAAACACAAATTGATTTTTATATGTAAGAGATTTTTTTGAATTTGGTCCTTGAAGAAAAATTTTTTTGAGAACTTTAGTTGAATTGAACAACACATCCCAAATTTCATGCAAATGTCAATTTGCTCCTGAACATTCCACTAAAGAATGGGGGCAAACATCTCACACATCAAAGAGTGCTGGCCGATTCATATTTTAAGCTCAATGATAAGGGGCCCCCTATTTTTAGGCGAGTCCGAATGGCGTGCCGACATCTCATTGGGGAGAAGAATGGGTTGCCCACCAAAGTTGAGTTCAGTCGGAGACCCATTCTGGTACCCTCGAGAGAGAAAGAGAAGAAAAAAGAAAATGTGAGACTTCGTACTACAGGTTATACACGAATAAAAGAAAAAGACAGGAGGAGTGGAGAAAGCCGAGCGGAAGGTTAAGAACCGCCCTTCCCTACGCAAGCACGGATCTAACTACGCCGGAGCCTGTGGTACTCCCCGTCGGAACCATTCTGTTCGCTTAACAAACCTCAGGAGAGATACCAGAAGTATGTTCGCAATTTCACCCAGATCCCAGAAGAAACGGCTCCCCAGAAAGGAGAGCCTACGTCTCTGCATACCCGGATAGGCGCACAGCAAGTGCTCAATAGTCTCCTCCTCATCCTCATCGAGGCAAGTCCTACAGAAGTCATTGTGCGGTATCCCCAAGCGCGCCGCCATACATCCTATGGCACAGTGTCCGGTTATGACCCCCTGGCTATCGACCTCTTATCGAACGCCAGCAACTCCCACAAACATTTTTACAAAATTATCTCCGAAAATCCCCGGCCACACAGGCTGGAACTTTGAGCTCCGACTCACGTGGTGTCCATTGTTATCACGGGAAGCTTAGCTGAAAGCTACCGGGCGCGTCCACAGGTTGCGAATGGTGGAAAGCTCCGTTTTTATGCCGAGTACCTGCAAATGTGGCCGCGGGCAGTCAGCGATTTTCGAGAGGAGAGTCTCAGTGAGGAGTCAGGTGGCACTGGCTCTTCATTAAACACTGAGTGCCAATGATACTCGAGATGACACGGAGAGTTATTGGCGTCTTCAAATAACCAATGACCAACATCAGCGTCTGTTCACAGGTTAGGGGCGGCTGGAGGCGAGAGTCAGACCTTGAAGCAAGCGGCTCGCCACAACCATGTGCAATCCCACAAAACTCATGCGGTTGGGACGCTGGGCCAGTAACCCGCCCCCGGAAAACTGAGAACTACTATGAGAAACAAAGGAATAGTAAAAACGGACCATCCCCCCCCCCCCCCCCACGCAAACGAAAAAAGGACCATGATTTGCGGATCTGCACCTGGAATGTCGGCACTCTTTATAGAGAAGGTGCAGTATACACGTTGACAACTATATAAGAGAAGTACAAGGCAGATATTACCGCCTTACAGAAAGTGCGTTGGATTGGGAATGGCGTCACTACAACACCAAACTGTGACGAAGTATAGCTGCCATAACTCGAGGCATGAATTTGGCTGTGGATTTGTGATTAGTCGGAGACTGAAACACCTTGTCTCCAGCTTTACTCCGGTGGATGAGAGGCTAGCCACAATAAGCATAAAAGCCAAATTCTTCAACATCAGTCTTATTTGTGCCCATGTCCCGATGGAAGACAAAGACGAGCAGACCAAGGATATTTTCTACGAGCGCCTAGAGAGAGAGAATATGACCGCTGTCCCGCTCATCATATTGAAATCGTTCTGGGAGATTTTAATGCAAAGATAGGGATTTTTGGTCCAACCGTCGGAAAGTTTAGCCTCCACAAAATAACGTCCAGTAATGGGTTGAGGCGGATGGATTTCGCCGCGGCAAAACACATGGTAGTTGGTGGCGCCAGATTTCAACATCAAAATGTTCACAAAGCCGCATGGCTGTCATCCGATCAAAACACGAGGAATCAAATTGATCACATTGTGATATATGGAAGGCACTCATGCAGCGTGCTAGATGTACGATCGATCCATGGAGCGAATATACATTCGGATCTTTACCACCCGTTTGATCATGGCGGACAAAGTACGATCTGATACTGCACAGAAGCTGGACATTGAAAAGATGCAAACACAACAGATGACAGCGGCATCCAGTCCACTCGATCGACCCAACTGCTTGATGAAAGCACTCCTTGTTCCCATGATATAATGGCGCAGTGGCAAATTATTGCCCACTCCATGGAAAAAGCCGCGAAATCCGTACTTGGGTGCCGGAAGCCTCCCCCAAAAAACCCATGGTACGACCAAAAGTGTCGAGATGCTACTGAAGCCAAGAATGCGGCAAATAGAGCAACCCTGCATTCAGTAGCAACGCGCCAGCTGAAAGAGAGGTATCGGGAGAAAAGGAAAGAGGAGAAACGTCTATTTCGCAGAAAGAAAAAGGAAGTGGAAAGACATGAGTGTGAGCGAACTGAGATGTACAGCAGTCAGCATGCAGTCTGGAAATTCTACCAAAGTATTAAACATCAAACCGATAGCTTTGGTGCAGGCACATCCTCCAGCAGAGACAAAGAAGGAAATCTGGTAACTGACACAGATAGCATGCTGAGGATATGGAAAGAAAAGTTCACCCAACTGCTAGTGTCCGACGTTGGCTGCGAAGAGGATACTGCAGAACCCATCCCTAATGATGGTATAGAATATTTACCTCCTAGTCAGAATGTGGTCCAAGTAGCATTGACCCTACTAAAGAACAACAAGGCAGCAGGAGCCGACGGGTTACCCGCTGAACTATTTAAGACCGGAGGCGACACGCTGGTATGGCATATGCATTAGCTTATCTGCGCAATCTGGCTAGAAGAACGCATACCCGATGATTGGAACCTCAGCATACTATGTCCCGTACACAAGAAAGGAGAAGAAGGAATGTGCCAACTACAGAGGAATAAGTCTCCTCCCCATCGCGTACAAGTTACTCTAGAGCATACCGTGTGAAAGATTAAAACCTAAAGTCTATGAGATAATTGGGCCTTATCAATGCGGCTTTAGATCTGGTAAATCCACCCTAGACCAGATATTCACACTGCGCCAAATCCTGGAAAAGACCCGAGAAGGACAAATTAACACCTACCATCTCTTTGTTGAGTACAAAGCCGCCTTCGATACTCCTTTACGTTCAAAGGTATTTCAAGCCATGTTTGAGTTTGGTATCCCTGCAAACTTAATAAGACTCTGCAGGATGACACTTTCTGATACGCGTTTCTCATTAAGAATAGGAAAGAATCTCTTGGAAGCATTTAATACCAAAGAAGGTTTCAGAGAAGGAGAGAGCCTATCGTGTTAACTCTTTAATATCCTGCTGAAGAAAATTATGCGAAATGCAGATGTGAATTGATATGGCACTCTACTCAAGAGAGAACACATGCTACTCACCTATGCCGACGACATCGACATCATAGGTGGGTCACTGGAAGTAGTACCTGCTGCCTTTGAAAGAACTGAAAGAGAGTCAGTGAAAATGGATCTGACAGTAAATGGAGATAAGACGAAATGGATGGTTTCAACTCCCAAAAAGACTTGCACAACCGAGCAGATAAAGAAAATGGAGAAAGTTGGGAACCACAACTTTGAGACAGTCAGTAACTTTATCTACCCCGACACCGCCGTAAGCGAAACGAATGACACCAGTTTTGAGATTAAGAGAAGAGAGAAAGTTTGAGGGAAAGATTGTTCCTAAAATAAATGGACCAGTTTGCGTTAATGGAGAATATAGGCGTCGTATGAACCACGAACGGATACTACCCGTGTTGTTATATAGTTCTGAAGCATGGATACTTGTGAAAGCAGATGAGACAGTACTTGAAGTGTTTGAGAGAAAGATTCTTCGTAAAATATATGGACCAGTTTGCGTTAATGGAGAATGTAGGCGACGTATGAACCACGAGCTGTATGAGCTGTATGACTACGATAGCATAGTTGCACGCATCAAAATACAATGGGTGCGTTGGCTAGGTCATGTTGTCAGAAAGGATGAAGAAGCTCCAGCAAAGAAGTCTTTTGAAGGGAAATACGGCGATACACGCAAACTGGGAAGACCAAAAGCCCAATGGAATGATCAAGTGGTGGGAGACACCTCGAAACTTGGTGTCAGAGATTTTAGGATGAACGCAGAAGATCGAGGTGCTTGGAACGCTATTCTATGTTCGGCTATTGGAAGAAATTTTCTGTCATAGCCAATTAAAATAAAAAAGATAAGAAAGATTTCCATTGAGATTTTCTTTAGAAAACATTTTATTGAAATTTTTCTGTTATCGGTTCCGCTTTACTTAAGCCTTTCCTTATTTTGTTTTTTTTTTTTTTTAAATTCGACTACATTATATACGAAAGGATTAAATTTGTCTTAATAATAGTCACAAGAATTGACTCATACAAGCTTTATGGGACTAACAAAAACTTATATGAGGCTTAATTATGTGCAATGAACTGAAACTTCAGGCATAAGCACAAAAAATCACTGAATTTTCTTCCGTAATCCTGTCGACATTTTTAAATTGCCTGCCATCAGCTTGAGTTTGGCAATAATGTATGTTGTGTATGCGAAATTACACATATTTAACTTAATTTTCCACCCATAAAGAGATAAACTCTCAGATGCCTTACATAATACACTGGAAAAAATTCTCAAAATATTTGAATATCCTTTTTATTCCACAAACACCTGTAGATACAAAGCAGGCGGAGAGAAGAATTTCTGTACTTTTATACCCTACACCACTACTGTGGTATAGAAGGAAGAGAGATAGACCCCTTGATAAGTATATCGGTCGACTCAGAATTGCTTTCTGAATCGAGTTAGCTATGTCCGTCTGTCCGTCTGGTTGTCTGTTCGTCTGCCTGTCTGTCTCTCTTTCTGTCTGTTTGTCCATCTGTCTGTCTGTCCGTCTGTTTATCCGTCTATCTGTCCGTCCGTCTGTCTGTCTGTCTGTCTGTCCGTCTGTCTGCCCGTCTGTCTGTCCGTCTGTTTATCCGTCTGTCTGTCCGTCTGTCTGTCCGTTTGTTTGTCCGTCTGTCTGTCCGTCTGTTTATACGTCTGTTTATCCGTCTGTCTGTCCGTCTGTCTGTCTATCTATCTGTCCGTCTGTCTGTCTGTTTGTCTGTCCGTCTGTCTGTCCATCTGTCCATATTAATTTGTGTACAAACTACAGGTAGAAACTTTAATCCGATCGTCTTCAAATTTGGTACAAACATTTTCTTGGGCCTAGAGACGAAGCCTATTAAAATTGGAAAAAATTGGTTCAAATTTGGATATAGGTCCCATATATATGTTTGTCCGATTTAGACTAAAACTGTATTTATAGCGTCATTTGTAAACCAATTCTCACAAAATTTTGCATGAGGGATTCTCTTATAAGTCCCAACATTATTAGTGAATCTCATAGAAATCGGCTCAGATTTTGATATAGCACCCAAACATATGTTCGTCAGATATGAACTAAAATTGCATTTATAGCGTCATTTGTAAACCGTTTCTCACAAAATTTTGCATGAGGGATTTTCTTATATGTCTCAACATTATTGGTGAATCGGTTCAGATTTTGATATAGCTCCCATAAAGGGTGATTTTTTTGAGGTTAGGATTTTCATGCATTAGTATTTGACAGATCACGTGGGATTTCAGACATGGTGTCAAAGAGAAAGATGCTCAGTATGCAACGCTTGCAAATCATTGAATTTTATTACCAAAATCAGTGTTCGGTTCGAAATGTGTTTCGCGCTTTACGTCCGATTTATGGTCTACATAATCGACCAAGTGAGCAAACAATTAATGCGATTGTGACCAAGTTTCGCACTCAGTTTACTTTATTGGACATTAAACCAACCACACGAATGCGTACAGTGCGTACAGAAGAGAATATTGCGTCTGTTTCTGAGAGTGTTGCTGAAGACCGTGAAATGTCGATTCGTCGCCGTTCGCAGCAATTGGGTTTGTGTTATTCGACCACATGGAAGATTTTACGCAAAGATCTTGGTGTAAAACCGTATAAAATACAGCTCGTGCAAGAACTGAAGCCGAACGATCTGCCACAACGTCGAATTTTCAGTGAATGGGCCCTAGAAAAGTTGGCAGAAAATCCGCTTTTTTATCGACAAATTTTGTTCAGCGATGAGGCTCATTTCTGGTTGAATGGCTACGTAAATAAGCAAAATTGCCGCATTTGGAGTGAAGAGCAACCAGAAGCCGTTCAAGAACTGCCCATGCATCCCGAAAAATGCACTGTTTGGTGTGGTTTGTACGCTGGTGGAATCATTGGACCGTATTTTTTCAAAGATGCTGTTGGACGCAACGTTACGGTGAATGGCGATCGCTATCGTTCGATGCTAACAAACTTTGTGTTGCCAAAAATGGAAGAACTGAACTTGGTTGACATGTGGTTTCAACAAGATGGCGCTACATGCCACACAGCTCGCGATTCTATGGCCATTTTGAGGGAAAACTTCGGAGAACAATTCATCTCAAGAAATGGACCGGTAAGTTGGCCACCAAGATCATGCGATTTGACGCCTTTAGACTATTTTTTGTGGGGCTACGTCAAGTCTAAAGTCTACAGAAATAAGCCAGCAACTATTCCAGCTTTGGAAGACAACATTTCCGAAGAAATTCGGGCTATTCCGGCCGAAATGCTCGAAAAAGTTGCCCAAAATTGGACTTTCCGAATGGACCACCTAAGACGCAGCCGCGGTCAACATTTAAATGAAATTATCTTCAAAAACTAAATGTCATGGACCAATCTAACGTTTCAAATAAAGAACCGATGAGATTATGCAAATTTATGCGTTTTTTTTTTTTAAAGTTATCAAGCTCTTAACAAATCACTCTTTATATGATCGTCCGATTTGGACTAAAATTATAAGTGTCGAAACTACTGCTGAATATAATAGAAATCGTTTTAGATTAAGATATAGCTCTCATATATATTGGGTTGCCCAAAAAGTAATTGCGGATTTTTTTAAAGGAAGGTAAATGCATTTTTAATAAAACTTAGAATGAACTTTAATCAAATATACTTTTTTACACTTTTTTTCTAAAGCAAGCTAAAAGTAACAGCTGATAACTGACAGAAGAAAGAATGCAATTACAGAGTCACAAGCTGTGAAAAAATTTGACAACGCCGACTATATGAAAAATCCGCAATTACTTTTTGGGCAACTCAATATGTTCGTCCGATTTGCAACATTGGGTCATTTGTTAACCGATTTACACGAAAAATGGCACAAAGGGTTCCGTTATGACTCCCGGTATTGCTATTGAATAGAAAAAGGATCAGATTAAAATAATTTGGTAATTTTTTTAACCTTTATTTTAAAATTTTCACAAACTTTGGCACGAAGGTTTCTCTCATAACTCTTCTGATGAATTTTATAGAAATTTATTCAGTTTTAGATTTAGCTCCCATATATAAACATCTCCCGATTATCACTTTTGAGACCTTTGCTAACGGATGTATCAAACGATCTTCTCAAAAATTTGCAAAACGATTAACTCTATGGCTCCTACAATATGTAGGAGTTTTGATTGAAATTCGCCTCTCACACACCAACGAATACGTTTTTATGCCAGTTTTGTACTCTACTTTAAATATCTCTCATTTGATACCCATATTACCTAAAGCGGTAAAAGTGTCTTGTTCGGTGGTGTTTTTGGGGGTGGGGAACGCCCCATACTTAAGGTGACATTTTTATGCCAAGTACCCATATGGACATATTGGCCAAAGCGATAAAAGTGTCTAGTTGGGTGGCTTTTTTGGAGGAGGGGGACCCCCCCCCTCCAACCCTAAGTGTGTCATTTGTATGCCAATTTCGTACTCTACTCTTAAATACCTTTCATTTGATACCCATATTGCCCCAATCGGTAAACATGTCCGTTCGGGTGGGTTTTTAGGATGGGGCGTCCCCCCAGGTTATTTGATCCCAAAATTGTATACCAATTTCGTTTTTTTTTATTTTAAATTGGTTTTTTTTGAAAATTGTGGTAAGGGGGAGGGTCTACCCCCCTTTCGAATATCCAAAAAATGTAGTACCCTATTTTCACCGGGGACTCAAACTCTACCATCTGTGAAAATTTCATGAAATGGAACAGACAAACAAAGCGCAACAATTTCATTTTTCTAAAATATAAGAAGAAGAAGACGCTTTATCGGCAGATCGGTCTATATGGTAGTTACGTCTAAATGTATTCCAATCTGAATCATATTTAAATCGGATGTCGAGAGGTTTAGAACAACTCACCATTTCAAATTTCAGCGCAATCAGGTAATAATTGCGGCTATTATGGACTTAAGACCCTTAATCGGCAGATCAGTCTATATGGCAGCTATATCTAAAGATGGTCCAATCTGAACCATAATTGAGCCTGGTGATAAGGGACTTACAACAATTCACCTTTTCAAGTGACAGCGAAATCGGATAATAATTGCGACTTTTATGGGCTTAAGACCCTTAATCGGCAGATATATCTAAAGAAAGTCTGATCTGAGCTATATTTGAGACGCATGTCGGGAGGCTTAGAACAACTCACCATTTCAAATTTCAGCGAAATCGGATAATAATCGGCAGATCGGTCTATATGGTAGCTATATCTAAAGACAGTTCGATTTGAACTATATTTGGGTCGGATGACAGGAGACTTAAAACAACTCACCATTTCAAGTTTCAGCGAAATCGGATAATAATTGCGACTTTTATGGGCTTAAGACCCTAAATCGGCAGATCGGTCTATATGGCAGCTATATCTAAAGATAGATCGATCTGAACCATATTTGGGTCGGATGACAGGAGACTTCAAACAACTCGCCATTTCATATTTCAGTGAAATTGGATGACAATTTAGCTTTTATGGGCCTAAGACCCTAAATCGGCAGATCGGTCTACATGGTAGCTATATCTAAATATAGTCCAATCTGAACCATATTTAAGTCGGATTTTGGGAGGCTTAAGAACCTAAATGTTTCCAATTTCAGCGAAATCGGATAATAAATGCACCTGTTATGGGCTTAAGACCCTAAACCGGAATATCGGTCTACATGAAAATATGGTCCCACATGAGCCATAAAATAGAAATTTTCCCATGATCATTCCATTAAGGAACTGGGGCAAATTTGTCACAAATCAATGGGTGCTGTCCGGTTCAATTTTAAGCCTATATATAGCCGAGTCCGAAAGGCGTGCCGCAGAGCGACACCTCTTTGGGGAGAAGTTTTTAAATGGTAAAGTACCTCACAAATGTCGCCAGCATTAGGAGGGGATAGCCACCGCTGAAAAATTGTCCGATGTTCCTGCCAGGATTCGAACCCAGGCGTTCCGCGTCATAGGCGGACATGCTAACCTATGCGATACGGTGGCCTCTATATCCAGTTTGAATATCAAGGCCCCTAGAACAACTTTCTGTTTCAAATTTCAGCGAAATTGGAAAAAACTGCGGCTTTTACGGGCTTAAGACTCGAAAACGTCTGATCGGTCTAAATGGGAACTATATCAAAATATAGTCCGATTTGGCCCATTCAGGTACTTAACTTGTGTATGGATGAAATACGAGTCTGTGCTAAATTTCAGCTCAATACCTGAATTTTTAAAGATTGTAGCGTGATTACAATTGACGGACACACGGACGGACAGGGCGAACAGACGGACTGATGTCCGTCGGCATTGTTAAATCGCCTAAGAATTTTACGACGGTCAGAAAAATATATGCTTTGTAGGGTCAGAAATGGATTTGTGTTGCAAAAGGAATGACTAAATGAATATCCCCCTAATTTATGGTGTTGGGTATAAAAAAGCAAAATATGGTAACACCCAAAACCTCCAAATTGTTGTAATACTTTGGGGTAAAATAACCAGGGGGAACCCCTCACCATAAAACACAACCAAACGGACGTGTTTACCGATTGGGGCAATATGGGTGTTTTAAAGGGCGATTTTTTAAGAGCTATAGGGAAGTTTAAAAAAACACATAAAATTCAGAAAAATTTATGAAATCTTTATTTTCATCGATAGTACGCTGCAGGGTCAGGGTCAAGACTGCGCCCCAAATGGTGCATCCGTTAAGTCAAATTTTGCCATACTCTTTCCAACATTTAGGCCGGTATCTTACGTTTAAATGCTTCAATTTTGTCTTCCAAAGCGTCAATTGAAGCGGGATTGTTTGTATAGACATGAGCTTCAACGTAGCCCCACAAAAAATAGTCTAAAGGCATTAAATCGCACGATATAGACGGCTAATTGACCGGTCCCAAAAATGAAATAAAATGTTCACCGGACTCGCCTCTCAACAAGTCCATTGTTATGCGTGCTGTGTGGCATGTGGCACCGTCTTGTTGAAACCACATGTCATGCAAGTCAAGCTCCTGCGTTTTGGGCAAAAAAAACGTTGGATATCAGCTCACGGTAGCGCTCAACATTCAGAGTTGAGTTACGATTCGCATCATCTTTAAAGAAGTACGGTCCAATGATGCCACCAGCCCATAAACCGCACCAAACTGTGACTTTTTCTGGATGCATTGGTAGCTCTAGAAATGCTTCTAACTGATCTCACTCCAAAATCGACAATTCTGCTTATTTATGTTCCCATTGGGCCAAAAGTGAGCTTCGTCCATAAAATGGAAGAAGCGCGCGATGAACTTTCTTAACAGAACACGCATTCTGATAATAAAATTGAATAATTTGCAAGCGTTGTTTGTTTGTAAGACGATTCATGGTTAAATTATAGACCACACTGAAGATCATCATCGAAGAAAGCATTGTGCACAGTTTTAACATGACTGGTTTATAAATGCGCTAGCATTGGCCCTAGAAACGAAAAGCTGGCGATATACATATATGGGTACTATAGCTAAATTTGAACCGATTTCTTTGAAATTCACCATTAATTTCGAGAGTCAAGGGAAAATCCTTCCTGCCAAATTTCGAGAGAATCGGTTAACAAATGACCACATTATTGCAATATTAGTCCAAGTCGGACGAACGTATATATGGAAGCTATATCCAAATCTGAATCGATTTTTTCCAATTTAAAAAAGCTTCGTCTCCAGGCCAAAAAACATGACTGTACCAGATTTTAAGACGATCGGACCAAAATTTCCACCTGTAGTTTGTACACAAATTAACATCGACAGACTGACAGACGGACGGACAAAGCTAAATCGAATCAGAAAGTGATTCTGAGTCGATCGGTATACTTATAAATGGGTCTATCTCTCCTCCTTTTGGATGTTACAAACAAACTAAGTAATAATACCCTATACCACAGTAGTGGTGTAGGGTATAACAAATAAAAGCGTCCCAAATTCGGCTGGCCAAACCTTGGGAACCCACCCCCATGGATAATGATAAAATATGGAAGCTATATCTGGTTATAGACCGATTTGGTCAGTACTTGGCACAGTTATTGAAAGTCTCAATAGAACATCATGTGCAAACTTTCAAATTGCCTGATCGGATAAAAATCTCGTCTTTCAGGGGCTCAAGATGGCAAATCGGGAGATCGGTTTATATGGCAGCTATATCAGGTTATGAATTTGGACCATACTTGACATAGCTGTTGAAAATCAAAACAGAGCACTTCGTGCAAAATTGCAGCCAAATCGGATAAGAATTGCACCCTATAGAGGCTCAAGAAGTCAAGACCCAAGATTGGTTTATATGGCAGCTATATCAAAATATAGACCGATTTAGTCCATTTACAATCCCAACAGACCCACACTTATAAAAAGTAATGCAAATTTTGCCCATGAACATTGAACAGGGGCAAACTCCTCACATATCAATGAGTGCAGTCCGATTCAAGTTTAAGCTCAATGATAAGGGGCCTCCTTTTTATAGCCGAGTCCGAACGGCGTGCCGCAGTGCGACACCTCTTTGGAGAGAAGTTTTACATGGCATAGTACCTCACAAATGTCAACAGCATAAGGAGGGAAAAACCACCGCTGAACATTTTTTCTGATGGTCTCGCCAGGATTCGAACCCAGGCGTTCAGCGTCATAGGCGGACATGCTAACCTCTGTGCTACGGTGGCCTCCTTCGATTTGTAACAAACTGACTGACAAAATTAATATACCCCCATCCTATGGTGGAGGGTATAAAAATAAGGTATTCAAATTTTGGGTGGGGTACCCGGGGGACCGCCGCATCCCCTTATCCCCCAAAAAGGGTATATAAACCAATCATAAAAATAAGAGACTCAAATGAAAGGTATTTGAGGGTAGAACATGATTCCAGTTTCTAAATAGCTGTTTGATGGTCAATCCCACCTTTTGAATAAATACCCGTCTATTTACTCACGTTTAACCCCATCCCACCCTAACTTTTACTAGGTTTTTTTTATACCCACCATCGTAGGATAGGGGGTATATTCATTCAGTCATTCCATTTGCAACATATCGGAATATCAAAAAGACCCTACAATGTATATATATATATATATATATATATATATATATATATATATATATATATTTCGGATCGTCGTAAAATTCCAAGACGATTTAATGATGTCCGTGTGTCTGTCCGTCTATCCGTCTACCCGTCTGTCCGTCTACCCGTCTGTCCGTCTATCCGCCTGTCCGTCCGTCTTATGTTATCACCCTAGAGCCTTCAAAAATTGCGATATTAAACTGAAATTTGGCACAGCTACGTCTTTTTGATGCACGCTGGTTAAGTTCTTAAACGGGCCAAATCGGACCATATTTGTATATAGCTGCTATATAGACCGATTTTCCGATAAAGGGTCTTATGCCGCTTTAAACTTTAATTTTGATCCAATTTTGCAGAAATTGAAAACAGTGAGTAGTTTAAGGCTACCCGAAAACTGGCCCAAATATGGTTCAGATCGGACTATATTTAGATATAGCTGTCATATAGACCGATGTCCCGATAAAGGGTCTGAAGGCCATAAAAGCTTTATTTATTACCCAATTTCACTGAAATTTAAAACTGTGGGTTATTTTAAGCCTCCCGACATCTGACCTAGATATGGTTGAGATCGGGATATATTTAGATATAGCTGTCATATAGACCGATCTCGAGATAGAGGGTCTGAAAGCCATAAAAGCTTTATTTTTTATCCGATTTCGCTGAAATTTAAAACTGTGGGTTATTTTAAGCCTACCGACATCTGACCTAAATATGGATTAGATTTGTCCATATTTAGATATAGCTGCCATATGGATCGATCTCCCGATAGAGGGTCTGAAGGCCATAAAAGATTTATGTTTTATCCGATTTCGCTGAAATTTAAAACTGTGGGTTATTTTAAGCCTCCCGACATCTGACCTAAATATGGATTAGATCGGTTCATATTTAGATATAGCTGCCATATAGACCGATCTCCCGATAAAGGGTCTGAAGGCCATAAAAGCTTTATTTGTTTCCCGATTTCGCCGAAATTTGCTACAGTGGGTTATTTTAAGCCTCCCAACATCCGACCCAAATATGGTACAGATCGGACTATATTAAGATATAGCTGCCATATAGACCGATCTCACGATAAAGGGTCTGAAGGCCATAAAAGCTTCATTTATTACCCGATTTCGCCGAAATTTGCTACAGTGAGTTATTTTAAGCCTCCCGACATCTGACCTAAATATGGATTAGATCGGTCCATATTTAGGTATAGCTGCCATATAGATCGATCTCCCGATAGAGGGTCTGAAGGCCATAAAAGCTTTATTTTTTATCCGATTTCGCTGAAATTTGGAATAGTGCGCAGTTTTAAGCCTCCCAACATCCGACCCGAATATGGCACAGATCGGGCTAAGCTTAGATATAGCTGCCATATAGATCGACCTTTCGATAAGGGGTCTGATTTCGCTAAAATTTGAAACAGTGAGTTTCTCTGAGCCTCACGATATCCGACCTTAATATGGTTCAAATCGATTTATAATTGGATATGTCTGCCAAAAAGACCCCAAAAAGAAGAAAGTATTTAAACTTTCTCCATCGTTATGAGATCTCAGATCAATAACCCCACAGTACCCATCATCTTATACTGGTGACAATGTTCGATGATGGTTTCTCAACGTGTAGAAAACTGTTCTCCCATATATTTAACTCTTTCGTTTTTTTGCTTTTTGTTCACTTTATAACTTTTAACTTTGCAAAAGTAATAAAAATAATTATTGGCTTCTTTCCTGTGGTTGTAGCTGTAAATGAAGTTGACGCTGACAGCCGGGTGGCTTTTGCCGGGGAAAAAGTTACGAGCTGACGATGATGGTAATTTCAGTGCCGAAAGGCGAATCAAGTGTCATGATATCCGTTTAATAGGTAAAATGTTAATTTAACGCTTGATCTGATAATGACGATGACTGATACTGGCGGAGGAGGATGGCATAAGGATATAAGGTACATAGGGTGTGGGAGACAGGAGTCAACAGAGCCACCAATGTGTCATCAAGTTTTGTTCAGTTCGGTTCGCTTGTTGGGTTGGCTTGTGGCGGCTGCCATTGCCGATGAATTACACAGTTTCATCATAGAGAAGCTACCCAGCGATTTTCATTAAGATCGTAATGCTGAAAGTTCCATGTAAAAATGCTCGTAAGTAAATTAATTTCCTGCTGAAGATTTTAACGCTACGATACGATAGTGTAGCGGTCCTTTAATGACATTGCTTTTGGCAAATTGCTATATGCTCGTATTTATGTGGGTCGCTGTGTCGGTCGATGTGTCTCCTTCGAGTCCTGAATATGACACTTTATAGTGACAATTTGTTTGAGGAAGCTAATTAAAATGACTACATCAGAATGGAGGTTTTTAAGGTTATGTCAAAGTGACGAAAGCTGTCCCGGCTTCACCACAACGTTATTATGTTTATAAAAACAAAGTTAAAAACTGTCATAAGAGATATTTGGTATTTATGGATTTTTCCATTAACTCAAATTGTTTTAGTGTCATATGAGTTATCTTTACTCATTTATATGGCAACCAAATATAGATGCTGTCAATCATTTTATTAGCCTATTGCAAGATAGGCACTTTGAACGACTTTGTTCAGGGCTTTCACCACAGTGATATAAAAATTTAAGGTAACATAAATATAAAAATTATATGATTGAACTTAAGAAAATATAAATAATAAAAAATACTCAATCTCTTGTAATCAAGAAATAAAAATTTGTCATTTATGGGACCAAAAAAGGCCTAACATTAAAGAAAATTGTGAAATTGGAGGGTAAATCACAATCATTGGTTAAAACACCAATAAAATTGAGGGTTTCCTATAGGAAACCTTCAATTCAGCCTGGCTGAATAAGGTTTTGCTAAGAAAATCTGCAATTCAGACTAGCTGAATAGGAATTACTTTAGAAAATCTGTAATTCAGCTTGGCTGAATAGGAATTTCTTTAGAAAATCTGCAATTCAGCTTGGCTGAATAGGAATTTCTTTAGAAAATCTGCAATTCAGCCTGGCTGAAAGAAAATCTTATTCAGCCTGGCTGAAAGAAAATCTTATTCAGGCTGAAAGAAAATCTTATTCAGCCAGGCTGAATTGCAGGTTTTCTAAAGAAAACCTTATTCAGCCAGGCTGAATTGCAGGTTTTCTTTAGAAAATCTGCAATTCAGCCTGGCTGAATTAAGGTTTTCTTTAGAAAATCTACAATTCAGCCTGGCTGAATAAGGTTTTCTTAAGAAAATCTGCAATTCAACCTCGTTGAATAAGGTTTTCTTTAGAAAATCTGTAATTCAGCCTGGCTGAATAGGATTTTTTTTAGAAAATCTGCAATTCAGCCTGGCTGAATAAGGGTTTCTTTAGAAAATCTGCAATTCAGCCTGGCTGAATAAGGTTTTCTTTAGAAAATCTGCAATTCAGCCTGGCTGACAAAGGTTTTGCTAAGAAAATCTGCAATTCGGCCTGGCTGAAAAAGGTTTTCTATAGAAAATCTGCAATTCAGCCTGGCAGAAAAAGTTTTTTTTTTTAATCTGCAATTCAGCCTGGCTGAATAAGGTTTTCTTTAGAAAATCTTCAATTCAGCCTGGCTGAATAAGGTTTTCTTTAGAAAATCTGCAATTCAGCCTGGCTGAATAAGGTTTTCTTTAGAAAATCTGCAATTCAGCCTGGCTGAATAAGGTTTTCTTTAGAAAACTCTTCAATTCAGCCTGGCTGAATAAGGGTTTTTTTAAAAAATCTGCAATTCAGCCTGGCTGAATAATTTTTTCTTTAGAAAATCTGCAATTCAGCCTGGCTGAATTAAGGTTTTCTTTAGAAAACTCTTCAATTCAGCCTGGCTGAATAAGGGTTTTTTTAGAAAATCTGCAATTCAGCCTGGCTGAATAATGTTTTCTTTAGAAAATCTGCAATTCAGCCTGGCTGAATAAGGTTTTCGTTAGAAAATCTTCAATTCAGCCTGGCTGAATAAGGTTTTCGTTAGAAAATCTGCAATTCAGCCTGGCTGAATAAGGTTTTCTATAGAAAATCTGCAATTCAGCCTGGCTGAATAAGGTTTTCTACAGAAAATCTTTAATTCAGCCTGGCTGAATAAGGTTTTCTACAGAAAATCTTCAATTCAGCCTGGCTGAATAAGGTTTTCTTTAGAAAATCTTCAATTCAGCCTGGCTGAATAAGGTTTTCTTTAGAAAATCTGCAATTCAGCCTGGCTGAATTAAGGTTTTCTTTAGAAAACTCTTCAATTCAGCCTGGCTGAATAAGGGTTTTTTTAAAAAATCTGCAATTCAGCCTGGCTGAATAAGGTTTTCTTTAGAAAATCTGCAATTCAGCCTGGCTGAATAAGGTTTTCTTTAGAAAATCTGCAATTCAGCCTGGCTGAATAGGAATTTCTTTAGCAAATCTGCAATTCAGCCTGGCTGAATAAGGTTTACTTTAGAAAATCTGCAATTCAGCCTGGCTGAATAAGGTTTTCTTTAGAAAATCTGCAATTCAGCCTGGCTGAATAAGGTTTTCTTTAGAAAATCTGCAATTCAGCCTGGCTGAATAAGGTTTTCTTTAGAAAATCTGCAATTCAGCCTGGCTGAATAAGGTTTTCTTTAGAAAAACTTAAATTCAGCCTGGCTGAATAAGGTTTTCTTTAGAAAATCTTCAATTCAGCCTGGCTGAATAAGGTTTTCTTTAGAAAATCTTCAATTCAGCCTGGCTGAATAAGGTTTTCTTTAGAAAATCTTCAATTCAGCCTGGCTGAATAAGGTTTTCTTTAGAAAATCTTCAATTCAGCCTGGCTGAATAAGGTTTTCTTTAGAAAATCTTCAATTCAGCCTGGCTGAATAAGGTTTTCTTTAGAAAATCTTCAATTCAGCCTGGCTGAATAAGGTTTTCTTTAGATAATCTTCAATTCAGCCTGGCTGAATAAGGTTTTCTATAGAAAATCGTCAATTCAGCCTGGCTAAATGAGGTTTTCTTTAGAAAATCTTCAATTCAGCCTGGCTGAATAAGGTTTTCTTTAGAAAAACTTCAATTCAGCCTGGCTTTCTTCAGAAAAACTTCAATTCAACTTGGCTGAATTAGGTTTTCTTTAGAAAAACTTTAAGTCAGCCTGGCTGAATAAGGTTTTCTTTAGAAAATCTGCAATTCAGCCTGGCTGAATAAGGTTTTCTTTAGAAAATCTGCAATTCAGCCTGGCTGAATAAGGTTTTCTTTAGAAAATCTTCAATTCAGCCTGGCTGAATAAGGTTTTCTTTAGAAAATCTGCAATTCAGCCTGGCTGAATAAGGTTTTCTTTAGAAAATCTGCAATTCAGCCTGGCTGAATAAGGTTTTCTTTAGAAAATCTGCAATTCAGCCTGGCTGAATAAGGTTTTCTTTAGAAAATCTGCAATTCAGCCCGGCTGAACTAAGGTTTTCTTTAGAAAATCTTCAATTCAGCCTGGCTGAATTAAGGTTTTCTTTAGATAATCTGCAATTCAGCCTTGCTGAATTAAGGTTTTCTTTAGATAATCTGCAATTCAGCCTGGCTGAATAAGGTTTTCTTTTAAAAATCTGCATTCCAGCCTGGCTAAATAAGGTTTTCTTTAGAAAATCTGCAATTCAGCCTGGCTGAATAAGGTTTTCTTTAGAAAATCTGCAATTCAGCCTGGCTGAATTAAGGTTTTCTTTAGATAATCTGCAATTCAGCCTGGCTGAATTAAGGGTTTCTTTAGATAATCTCCAATTCAGCCTGGCTGAATAGGAACTTCTTTAGAAAATCTGCAATTCAGCCTGGCTGAATAAGGGTTTCTTTAGAAAATCTGCAATTCAGCCTGGCTGAATAAGGTTTTCTTTAGAAAATCTGCAATTCAGCCTGGCTGAATAAGGTTTTCTTTAGAAAATCTGCAATTCAGCCTGGCTGAATAAGGTTTTCTTTAGAAAATCTGCAATACAGCCTGGCTGAATAAGGTTTTCTTTAGAAAAACTTCAATTCAGCCTGGCTGAATAAGGTTTTTTTTTAGAAAAACTTCAATTCAGCCTGGCTGATAAGGTTTTCTTTAGAAAAACATCAATTCAGTCTGGCTGAATAAGGTTTTTTTTAGAAAAACTTCAATTCAGCCTGGCTGAATAAGGTTTACTTTAGAAAATCTTCAATTCAGCCTGGCTGAATAAGGTTTTCTTTAGAAAATCTTCAATTCAGCCTGGCTGAATAAGGTTTTCTTTAGAAAATCTTCAATTCAGCCTGGCTGAATAAGGTTTTCTTTAGAAAATCTTCAATTCAGCCTGGCTGAATAAGGTTTTCTTTAGAAAATCTTCAATTCAGCCTGGCTGAATAAGGTTTTCTTTAGAAAATCTTCAATTCAGCCTGGCTGAATAAGGTTTTCTTTAGAAAATCTTCAATTCAGCCTGGCTGAATAAGGTTTTCTTTAGAAAATCTTCAATTCAGCCTGGCTGAATAAGGTTTTCTTTAGAAAATCTTCAATTCAGCCTGGCTGAATAAGGTCTTCTTTAGAAAATCTTCAATTCAGCCTGGCTGAATAAGGTTTTCTTTAGAAAATCTTCAATTCAGCCTGGCTGAATAAGGTTTTCTTTAGAAAATCTTCAATTCAGCCTGGCTGAATAAGGTTTTCTTTAGAAAATCTTCAATTCAGCCTGGCTGAATAAGGTTTTCTTTAGAAAATCTTCAATTCAGCCTGGCTGAATAAGGTTTTCTTTAGAAAATCTTCAATTCAGCCTGGCTGAATAAGGTTTTCTTTAGAAAATCTTCAATTCAGCCTGGCTGAATAAGGTTTTCTTTAGAAAATCTTCAATTCAGCCTGGCTGAATAAGGTTTTCTTTAGAAAATCTTCAATTCAGCCTGGCTGAATAAGGTTTTCTTTAGAAAATCTTCAATTCAGCCTGGCTGAATAAGGTTTTCTTTAGAAAATCGGCAATTCAGCCTGGCTGAATAAGGTTTTCTTTAGAAAATCTTCAATTCAGCCTGGCTGAATAAGGTTTTCTTTAGAAAATCTTCAATTCAGCCTGGCTGAATAAGGTTTTCTTTAGAAAATCTTCAATTCAGCCTGGCTGAATAAGGTTTTCTTTAGAAAATCTTCAATTCAGCCTGGCTGAATAGGGGTTTCTTTAGAAAATCTTCAATTCAGCCTGGCTGAATAAGGTTTTCGTTAGAAAATCTTCAATTCAGCCTGGCTGAATAAGGTTTTCTTTAGAAAATCTTCAATTCAGCCTGGCTGAATAAGGTTTTCTTTAGAAAATCTTCAATTCAGCCTGGCTGAATAAGGTTTTCTATAGAAAATCGTCAATTCAGCCTGGCTGAATGAGGTTTTCTTTAGAAAATCTTCAATTCAGCCTGGCTGAATAAAGTTTTCTTTAGAAAATCTTCAATTCAGCCTGGCTGAATAAGGTTTTCTTTAGAAAATCTTCAATTCAGCCTGGCTGAATAAGGTTTTCTTTAGAAAATCTTAAATACAGCCTGGCTGAATAAGGTTTTCTTTAGAAAATCTTCAATACAGCCTGGCTGAATTAAGGTTTTCTTTAGAAAATCTTCAATACAGCCTGGCTGAATTAAGGTTTTCTTTAGAAAATCTTCAATTCAGCCTGGCTGAATTAAGGTTATCTTTAGAAAATCTTCAATTCAGCCTGGCTGAATTAAGGTTTTCTTTAGAAAATCTTCAATTCAACCTGGCTGAATTAAGGTTTTCTTTAGAAAATCTGCAATTCAGCCTGGCTGAATAAGGTTTACTTTAGAAAATCTCCAATTCAGCCTGGCTGAATAAGGTTTTCTTTAGAAAATCTGCAATTCAGCCTGGCTTAGTAAGGTTTTCTTTAGAAAATCTTCAATTCAGCCTGGCTGAATAAGGTTTTCTTTAGAAAATCTGCAATTCAGTCTGGCTGAATAAGGTTTTCTTTAGAAAATCTGCAATGCAGCCTGGCTGAATAAGGTTTTCTTTAGAAAATCTGCAATTCAGCCTGGCTGAATAAGGTTTTCTTTAGAAAATCTGCAATTCAGCCTGTCTGAATAAGGTTTTCTTTAGAAAATCTGCAATTCAGCCTGGCTGAATAAGGTTTTCTTTAGAAAATCTGCAATTCAGCCTGGCTGAATAAGGTTTTCTTTAGAAAATCTGCAATTCAGCCTGGCTGAATAAAGTTTTCTTTAGAAAATCTTCAATTCAGCCTGGCTGAATAAGGTTTTCTTTAGAAAATCTGCAATTCAGCCTGGCTGAATAAGGTTTTCTTTAGAAAATCTGCAATTCAGCCTGGCTGAATAAGTTTTTCTTTAGAAAATCTGCAATTCAGCCTGGCTGAATAAGGTTTTCTTTAGAAAATCTGCAATTCAGCCTGGCTGAATAAGGTTTTCTTTAGAAAATCTGCAATTCAGCCTGGCTGAATAAGGTTTTCTTTAGAAAATCTGCAATTCAGTCTGGCTGAATAAGGGTTTCCATAGCAAATCTTGAACCGCGGACTGCGTCGCCGAAAGATTTATTGATGACAGTGCTTTGGCCATTGCGACTAAGTTAAGTTATGTTAGGTTGAAAAATGGGTGCGGATATTAATCCGCCCCAAGTCATTTGTGGCACATACAGCGGTCAAAAAAAGTATTCATCATTCAATGTTTTTTTTTTAATAAGTCTACAAAAGACAATTGGAATAAAAACATATTAAACTAATGATGCAGTAGTGCTTGTGTGATATATATGTACACAATTTCATTGTTTTTAAAGAAAAAAATAGTATTTATTGGAACAAAAAGGGCCATTTTACAGCTGAACACAAAAAATTAAACAAAAAAAGTATTCATCATTGCAAAAAAACAAAAAAATAAATAACATAATTTAAAAAAATTAATACTTTGTTATTCGACCACCGCGTCTTATAACTTCTTTTAAACGGTTTGACATCGATTGGACTAATTTAGCGGTTATATTTTGGTCTATATTAGTCCATTCCTCCATTATCACCTGTTGCATTTGACTCTTGCTCGAAAAATTGCGCGTTCTCAATTTGCGTTCGAGATGTTCCCAAAGATGTTCAATTGGGTTCAAGTCGGGACTTTGAGGAGGAGTTTTAATGACTTTGGGGCAGTTATACAGCATTCACATCTTGGTATTTAAAGCAGAATGTTTGGGGTCATTATCTTGATAATATTGAAAGTTATTACCAAGCCCAAGTTTTACAGCACTATCTTTTAAATTCCTCTTTAAAATGTCAATGTAATACTTATGATCCATTACTCCATTAATAATTTCAAGATTTCCCGCTCCTGAAGCCGCCATACACCCCCAAACCATTAAACCACCTCCACCATGTTTTACAGTAGCAACTGTGTTTCGTTCTTCAAGCTCTGTATTTGGTTTTCTGTACACTATGACCTTTCCATCGCACCCAAAAAGATTAAACTTGCTCTCGTCTGCAAAAATGACTGTTTTCCAAAATGATTCGGGCTGTTTTACATACATTTTTGCGAAGTTTAGCCTTTTCACTCGGTTTATTTTATTTATAAAGGGCTTCTTACGTGCAGTTCTTCCTCTGTAACTATGCCTTTTGAGTGTATTTCGAATTGTTTGTGTAGTAACTTCCTTCCCTAAATATTCCATAGTGTTTTTACGAAGAATGGTCGCATTTGTCTTCGGAGTTTTCTGAACTTGCCGCACTAGCTAACGCACATCTCCAACAGAAAGTGCTTTTGGTCGACCAGATCTTGGTTTATTGTCAACAGTTTTATTTTCTGTCCACTTTCTGATGATGGATTGTATAGTAGATCGTGGTCTATTTAATATTTCACTGATAGTTTTTTGAGTTAAACCATTCCTGTGGTGTTTTATTATCAAAACTTTTACCTCATCAGAAACCTCGTTTTGCTTACGACCCATTTTGACAAAAACTATATTTTCAATGAAATTAAATTTTTGCTGTCAAGGGCAAAGCCTCCTTTACTAAATAAAACAGAAAAGGGGGATTTCCAAATAATATTTGAATTTGACTTTGATGATAGCACATCAATGATGAATACTTTTTTTGTTCTGTTTTTGGTGTTATTATATAAAATTGCATTTTTTGCGCTAATTAAATTTATTTTTTGAATTTATTTTAAAACATATTACGAAAAATAAACTATTGCATAAAACTGCATTATTTGTTTACTTTAAATTTTCTTCAATTACCCAAAATAAGTGAATTTATTATCAATTTTGCTAATGATGAATACTTTTTTTGACCGCTGTACCTAAGCCAGTAACCGGCTAGTTACGAGCTTTACATACTAAAAAAGTAACCTCATACAAGTAAAAGCGTGCTAAGTTCGGCCGAGTCGAATCTTATATACCCTCCACCATGTATCCCATTTGTAAAGTTCTTTGAATCACACTTCCAAGAATTTATGAGCTATATCAAGTTATTGACCGATTTGAACCGTACTTGTCATGTCATACAAGTCATAGAATAATATCACGTCCTAAACTTCAGGCAAATCGAGTAATAATTGCGCCCTCAAGAGGCTCAGAAAGTTAAATTGGAAGATTGGTTTAAATGGCAGCTATACCAAAACGACAGGTGCAAAATTTCAACTGAATTGGATAACAATTGCTTCCTCTAGAAGCTCAAGAAGTCTAATCGGGAGATCGGTTTATATGGCAGCTATATCAGGTTGTTTGAAGTCATACCGAAACGGTATGTGCAAAATTTCAACTAAATTGGATAACAATTGCGCCCTCTAGAGGCCAAGAACTGATTTAGACCATAATCATTTGTTGGAAGCTATATCAAAACAATATGTGCAAAATTTCATCCAAATCGGATAAGAATTGCGCCCTCTAGAAGTCAAGATCCAAGATCGGTTTATATGGCTGCTATATCAAAACATCAACCGATTTGGCCCATTTACAATCTTAACTGGCCTACTCTAATAACAAGTATTTGTGCAAAATTCCAAGCGCCTAGCTTTACTCCTTCGCAAGTGAGCGCATTCCGTTATCGCCCTGATCTCCGCCATCAGGACCGTATTATGGTCAAGCAGTCGAAAACAGATCTCAGTCCCTGGGTTTTCAATGTCTTCACTTTGTTTTTCACTTTGTCCTCAAGCTTTGATCCATCCGTTTAACATGATCTTCCAGATGGCAATACTAGGGTTTCGTCAATCCAAGATTGTGCCTCTGGCACCGGAGTCTCACACTCGACCTCTGGTGTCATCCCAGGTATCCGATCGGCAACCTCTTCCATTCTTTTCAGGTTTCCTATCGTTGACTCGATTATACCGCCATGGTATGACCTGTTCCCATTCTCTGTCCATTCTCCCATCGTCTTAACTCTCATAGTGGTAGTAGCTGCCTCACACTTGATCTGTATGTCCATAGGTCGGATATTTAGAACCGTCTCCAGTGTCATAGCAGGCGTGGTCCTCATCGCCCCGCCTTTGCTAAGACAGATTCAAAGCCCTCCTCATTCAGCATCCGTAATAGGTTATTTATGTTGGTCACCCATAGGAGTGGCGATAAAATGCCAACGGCCATTAAATTGAAGTCATGGTACCCTTACGGCTAAGTCGTCTACCTTTTCTCTTCGCCTCGTTTCGCTCTATTACCAGTCACCCAAACGATGCGAATCGAGTCATCTTCAGAGATGGCCCAAATCTTCTTCGTACACTCGAAGGCCGACCGTGACCGAACTGTCCTGGTTAATATGGCCCCGATGGGCAGATTTTTATACCTTACACCACTTCGGAGGCCACCATAGCGCAGGGGTTAGCATGCCCGCCTATGACGCTGAATGCCTGGGTTCGAATCCTGGCGAGACTATCAGAAAAAATTTTCAGCGGTGGTTTTCCGTTCCTAATGCCGGCAACATTTGTGAGGTACTATGCCATGTAAAACTTATCTCCAAAGAGGTGTCTCACTACGGCACGCCGTTCGGACTCGGCTATAAAGAGGAGGCCCCTTATCATTGAGCTAAACAACAAAACTTGAATCGGACTGCACTCATTGATATGTGAGAAGTTTGCCCCTGTTCCTTAGTGGAATGTTCATGGGCAGAATTTGTATTTGTTTGTAATCGGAAACAGATCTGTCTTCTAGCTTTGGTCCATCGGTGTAGCATTAACGTCCAATACCAGAATTCTGTCCATTTTTTTCTTTTTCTCATCTTTTAAAGACATTTTCTCTCTCTTAAAGTAATGCCAAAAATTCTTTTCTATTGCCTTCATTGGAGGACCTCCCCTGATGTTAATCAAATACCTTGAGTTATTTATTCAATATTTGTCCTAACCATCTCATGTTTTGTTCCTTTGATGAATACCAAAATCAAATATTGATTATACGATGGGGAAATGGTATTCCTTTTTGCTCTGTTTGTGTGACATTTAAAAAAAGCGGCACCAGCAAAAGCAGCATCTACCAATGGCAATGGTATTTTGGTTCGTTCCGCATGCAAGATTTCAACATCGAATATCAATAATGCCAACGAAAATTAAATTTCTCATTTGGGAGTGCATGCCTCAGTCATACTTTTGACGCCTGAGTGATGACATATAATTTTGTCAAGTCACACTCGAATGAGCGAACCAACGAACGTAGGCACTTGGTGCGGAAATTAGGCCAACACCACCAATGGCCACAAGAATGGTAACAAGGATTTATTTATTTTTGTCCATTTTTTTTTCTATGCCATATCAACAGGAGAAGAGAAAGAGGAGAAAACAAAAGAGGGGAATACCAGTGGCGCTGAGTAATTTATTATGCTAGGCACAGCTCATTCATCACATCCATATCCAATCAAAGCGGCGAAACTCCAAACACTTGACGAAGCAACGCCTAAACCCATTCCCCTTCCATTAGTTGGAATATTTTTTAGAGAAAAAAAGTCCCCTGTAGAGCCAAAAGGACTAAACTAACCACTAATTTTACTTTGCATCAGCCAGACATCTTTGCAAGTCCGGCCTGGTATTTGTCATCAAACAAACTGTGAAAGGCTTTACTTTCATCATCACACATACCAAAATGCATTGAGGTCAACTTTGGGCTATACTAGGAGAGTCATCACATGCATAGACTTTGGGTCAAAGCCTTCTTTTTTTT
Organism: Stomoxys calcitrans; assembly: GCF_963082655.1. Classification (NCBI taxonomy): domain Eukaryota; kingdom Metazoa; phylum Arthropoda; class Insecta; order Diptera; family Muscidae; genus Stomoxys; species Stomoxys calcitrans. The sequence goes on along the minus strand of NC_081552.1, from coordinate 222,150,954 downwards.
TGTTGGGAGGGGGGAGGAAAAAGAATCCTTAGAAATGGCTATTGGTAAAGCAAAAGAACGAAATCCACCCATACTTCTATGCTCCATTCCAAAAGGCCTTTTACTCTCAAAAGGTTGACAAAAATGCTGACGTTTGATATTTGCTGCTGTGGCAAAAATACACGCTCTCTTCCTACCCCACACATATACACACACAAAGGGCAAACAAAAATGTTTGAAAACAAAATCGCCAAAGAGAAATAAGGAAAAAGTTTACAGTTTAAAATTTCCATCCTTACTTTGTTGTGCAGAGTCCAACACAGAGTTGTTAGAAACTCAAAGGTTTGTTTCTTCTTTTTTTTTGAGAGCAGGTAAAAACTATTCCAGAGTCCTGGGAAAAAGGTAAAAACATAAAAGTTGCCATAAAAAGGTCATAAAACGTTTGAAGACAAAACAAAGCATTGGACGTTTGTGTTAAAAAGATAAAAAACAGGTAAAAAGGCGTTAAGTTCGGCCAGGCCGAACTTTGGATACCCACCACCTCGGGTATATATGTTGGCATCTTTCATCAAAATCCGTTGAATATTGCATACCTTATGTCCCATAGCAGTTATATCGAAATATGTTCCGATTTGGACGAAATAATCATAAGACACGGATGTCGAAAAGCCTAACCTAGGTCACTGATATCTCAAATTTCAGTGAAATCGGATTATAAACGCGCCTTTTATGAGGCCAAGACTTTAAAACGAGATATCGGCATACATGGCAGCTATATCCAAATCTGGACCGATTTGGGCCACGTTGCAGAAAAATTTGGAAGAGTTTAACACAACGCGCTGTCCCAAATTTCGGCGAAATCGGACAATAAATGCGCCTTTTATGGGCCCAAAACCTTTAAATCGAGAAATCGGTCTATATGGCAGCTTTACCCAAATATGGCCCGATCTGGGCCAAATTCACGAAGGATGTCGAAGGGCCTCACACAACTCAATGTCCCAAATCCCAGCAAAATCGGATAATAAATGTGTCTTTTATGGCCCCAAAATCTAAAACCGAGAGATCGGTCTATATGGCAGCTATATCCAAATCTGGAACGATCTGTGCCATATTGCAAAAGTATGTCAAGGGGCTTAACTTAACTCACTGCCCCAAATTTTAGCAAAATCGGATAATTAATGTGGCTTTTATGGGCCTGAGACCCTAAATCGGAGAATCGCTCTATATGGCAGCTATATCCAAATCTGGACCGATCTGAGCCAAATTGACGATGGATGTCGAAGGGCCTAACACAACTCACTGTCCCAAATTTTAGCGACATCGGACAATAAATGCGCCTTTTATGGCCCCAAAACCTTAAACCGAGAGATCGGTCTATATGGCAGCTAAATCCAAATCTGGACCGATCTGAGCCATACTGCAGAAGTATGTCAAAGGGCTTAACTTAACTCACTGTCCCAAATTTTAGCAAAATCGGATAATAAATGTGGTTTTTACGGGCCTGAGACCCTAAATCGGAGAATCGGTCCATATGACAGCTATATCCAAATCTGGACCGATCTGTGCCATATTGCACAAATATGTCAAGGGGCTTAACTTAACTCACTGTCCCAAATTTTAGCAAAATCGGATAATAAATGTGGCTTTTACGGGCCTGAGACCCTAAATCGGAGAATCGGTCTATATGGCAGCTATATTCAAATCTGGACCGATCTGAGCCACATTGACGATGGATGTCGAAGGGCCTAACACAACTCACTGTCCCAAATTTTACCGACATCGGACAATAAATGCGCCTTTTATGGCCCCAAAACCTTAAACCGAGAGATCGGTCTATATGGCAGCTATATCCAAATCTGAACCGATCTGTGCCATATTCCATAAGTACGTCAAGGGGATTAACTTAACTAACTGTCCCAAATTTCAGCAAAATCGGATAATAAATGTGGCTTTTATGGGCCTAAGACCCTAAATTGGAGAATCGGTCTATATGGCAGCTATATCCAAATCAAGACCGATCTGAACCAAATTGAACAAGGAAGTCGAAGGGCCTAACTTAACTCACTGTCCCAAATTTCAGCAGAATCGGATAATAAATGTGGCTTTTAAGGGCTCAAAACCATAAATCGGGAGATCGGTCTATATGGCAGCTATATCCAAATCTGAACCGATCTGGGCCAAATTGAAGGAGGATGTCGAAGGGCCTAACACAACTCAATGTCCCAAATCCCAGCAAAATCGGATAATAAATATGGCTTTTATGGGCCTACGACCCTAAATCGGCCGATCGTTCTATATAGGGGCTATATCAAGATATGGTCCGATATAGCCCATCTTCGAACTTAACTTGCTTATGGGCAACGGAAAGAATCTGTGCAAGGTTTTAGCTCAATATCTCTATTTTTAAAGACTGTAGCGTGATTTTAACAGACAGACGGACAGACAGACGGATGGACATGGCTAGATAGTCCTAGATTTTTACAACGATCAAGGGTCGATTATAGGGTGGGAAATGGTTATGTCGATGTGTTGCAAACGGAATGACAAAATGAATACACCCCATCCTTCGGTGATGGGTATAAAAAGATGCCAGGGCAGTTAAATAGGTGACGGCAAGGGTTGCCGCCTCAGTATACGTGTCCGTCCTTTCTGCGTCATGGGAGAGGCTCATCGCTGAGTGCCTTCTCCGCACGCTTCTGGTCCGTGGTGAGATTGAAAAGAACCAGGGTCCGGGGTTTATTTTCAATCTCGGCTATTGGTGCTATGTCAGGTAATTAAGCGATTTGGGCCACACTTGGTTTGAATGATGGAGTTTATAGTATTGTAGAAATCATTTTTGTTGTTCTAGCAGTTTCTTGTGTTCTATCTTTCGTCTGCTTGATTCTGTTGAGTGTCAAGAGCCAGGAACTCTGCGACTAAGATGGGGTATGTCCACAGGGATCTAGGTCTAAATCGAGCGGGTCTGGCTGGGCAGTTAAACAGGTGATGTGTATCGTGCGGTCCCTGGTTACAATCGGGACATACATCTTGCACGTCGGCATCAAACCCATGCTCTGTAGGAGTTGAGGCGGCTGCATCTGCCAGAAAGTAATTGAGCCAGAACTACTCTGGTTTGCCGAGAGAGGTCAATTTCTTCAGGTGCAATGGGAGGCGGTCGTTCTGCAAGGACTACACTCACCCGGTAGCTATTTACCGCACCTGCTACCGTGTCTGCATGAATGTTGTCTAGACCTGCTTGATATGCCGCTTGATCTGGAGGTTCTCTCTTGTAGCGCTGAACCTCACGCTCTAGATCTACCTTAAGGCCTCTATGCCGTGGATATCTATCCACAAAATGATGAAAAGGTATTGCCTGGACAGCATGCAGTTATGTCTTCGCACTGGTACGATCTTTGTCTCCTAAAGAAGGAGGTCCACATGAGAACTGAGTAGACCGCCCGTCGCAGTTCGAAGGACGGCATTCTGGCAGATCTGAATATTATTCCGCAGCGTGTCACAAAGTTGACGAGACCACTTTGGCGCTGCATAACTTACCACAGACCGGTCAATCGCTTTGTACGTGGTCAACAAGGTTTCTTCGTCTGTACCCCAAGTGCTGCCAGCAAGTGACTTGAGGACCTTGTTTCTACTGTTGGCATGTGGAGAGAATGTGTAAGAGCTGTGACGCCAAGTATTTTGGGGCACTTGATGGTCGGAATCATTTCTCCATCGACCACATCACAGTCTGCTCAGTATTCACCTTCCGCGTATTTGTAGTGAACAATGTGGGTGAAGATTTGGTCTTCAGATTTCTTGCCGCGAAATATGAGGCAAGTTCGTTGAGATAGACGTTCAACCTCTCGCAGATGTCAACAATGGGTGGGGCACCTGATGCCATGATCGTACAATCGTCCGCATATGATATGATCTATGCCGTCTGGAGGAGGTGGAATGGAGGATAGGTAGAGGTTAAACAGTGCCGGAGATATCACCCCACCTTGGGGAACTCCCTGTTTCACTCTACGGTGCATCGACTTCTTATCCTTAAATTCCACAAATGATTGGCGACCACACAGATAATTCGCGACCCAGCGTTTCAGGCCTGGCTGGAGGGACGTGTTGCCGATGTCCTCAAATAATTTGGCATGACTAACCGTGTCGAATGCCTTCGATAGGTCCAGTGCCACAAGGAACGTCCTATCTTATGGCCTGGGCTGATTAGAACCAAGGCAAATATGTGACGGCATGCAAAGCTGTTGTTGTGCTGTGCAGTCTTCGAAATCCACGTTGATGCTCGGCGAATTGAAATTCTCCTACAAGGCTCGGGAGGAGTAATGCCTCAAGCGTTTTTGTTACTGGTGAGAGAAGGGAGATTGGTCTGTACGATTCCCCCAAACTCGGGTCCTTTCCAGGCTTCAGTAGCGATATCACTCTGCCCATTTTCCAGACATCGGGAACTATAAGAGTCTTAACAGACTGGTTGAAGACAGAAGTAAGGTGCTCAAGTCCAGTTAACTCCAGATTCTTCAACACCAATGTAGAGATACCGTCGGGGCCCAATGCCTTGGATGATTTAGTGCCACGAATGACATTCGAAACTTCGCCCACGGTAAATTCTGATGGCTGTTCATCAGCTCGGAGAGCACGAATGGCTCTCCTCTTTGCTCTATCGCTCTCAGGATGCACAATAAATTGACGGTTGCACAACCTGGCGCATCTCTTCGGATCAGTCACGGTTACTTCGCCAAAAGTGACTTAGGTCCTGTCATCCCGTCTGCCGGGGTTCGAGAGTGACTTAACAGTAGACCACAGCTTGCCTAAACCGGTGCCTAAGTTACATTGCTCCCAGTGTTCCAGCCACAAATTCCGCTTATGTTCGTTGACTATCCTGTTTATTTCCAGATTCAGCTCGCTGATTCTGGGGTTAGTGGGGTCCATACAACGAATGCCATCATGCTCGTCTGCGAGTACGAATGCCTGCGCCGGGAAATTGGGCCGCACTTGGGGTATTCGACCGGCTGGTATAAAGCGAGCGGCTGCTGCGTTAATGATGTTTCGGAATTTCCTCTCGGCCACTAGCACATCTGAAGGGGGTGGCAGTTCATTGAAGCAGCGATTGGCATACTCTCTGAAGCTAGCCCAATTGGTCTTCTTCTGATTGATAAACCTCCGGCGCACAGGGGTGGTCGGTCGATGGTGAGAATTATGGGGAGGTGGTCTGACCCCAAAGAGATGACGGCTTGCCAGGATACGTCACACACAAGATCAGGGGATGCAATGGAAATAACTGGCGAGCTGCTGCACCTCCTCGTAATCCTAGTGGGGGCATCCTCATTCACCGTGCAAAACGTGGAGCTTTCAATCTGCTCTGCCAAAGCTATGCCACGCTGGTCGTTACCTTGAGCGATCCATACGTAGCACATTTTAACCGTGACAACTGTGCAGGTGCTGGTCAGCTTTGTCTCCTCGATCGCTGCGACCAATATGCTGTTCCGACTCATAAAGTCCACAATCTCATAGATCTTGCCACGAAGTTCGTTGCAGTTTAACTGCAAAAACTCTATATTTCCCGGCACTGGCCGGGCAATATTTGGGCTGGGATGCTGCCGATGCGAAAATTGCCGTACCGGTGACGTCGAGGGGGTCACATAGTCCGACGACGACGACGCCTGTGACCCACTGTTGGCTATGTTCGCACAGCACCTTGCAACAAATCCAGTATGACTATACTCCCGTAGTGAAGTGAGGCCAGAGCAAGATCGGAAATGTACCCACTCCATGCACTGGTTACACCTCACCAACACCAACCGATGATGGAGGCGGTCCTGACAAATCGAACAGAACCAGGGTCCGGTGTTCTTTTCAATCCCGGCACGGACCAGAAGCGTGCGGAGAAGGCACTCCGGGATGTGCCTCTCCCATGACGAAGGCGGCAGCCCTTGCCAATGAGGGTTCCATCGGGTCAATCCGGTGCGTACCACCGGCTGCCATTGGATTGAGAAGTCGTTGTGTAAAATATCAGTGTAAATCTATAAAGGCTCAAGAAGTAAAATCGTGAGATCGGTTCATATGGGAGCTATACCATGTCGTGGAGGCCACAGTAGCGCAGAGGTTAAAATATCCGCTTATGACGCCAAACGCCTGGGTTCGAATCCTGGCGAAAGCATCAGAAAATATTTTCAGCGGTGGATTTCCCCTCCTAATGCTGGCAAATATTGGTGAGGTACTATGTCGTACCTCACTATGGGTTCGAATCCTGGCGAAAGCATCAGAAAACATTTTCAGCGGAGGATTTCCCCTCCTAATGCTGGCAAACATTTGTGAGGTACTATGCCATATAAAAACTTCTCTCTAAACAGGTTTCGCACTGATGTACGCCATTATCATTGAGTTTAAACACGAATCGGACTGCACTCATTGATATGAGTGAAGTTTGCCCCTGTGGAATGTTCATGGGCAAAATTAGCAATTTACCGGGTTGTAGACTGATTTAGACCATATTTGGCTGAAGGTCGTCGTTTTGCAAAATTGCAGTCAAACCAACTGAAAACTGCACCCTCTAGGAGCTCAAAAAGTGCAAACGAGAGATTGGTTTTCATAGAGTCTATATAAAGTTTTAGGCCGGTTCAGTCCATATTTGGCAACTAGTGTGGAAGAAGTGCGAAATTTCAGCCAAATCGGATAAGAATTGCACCCTCAAGAAGCTCAAGAAGTCTTATCAGGAGATCTGTTTATATGACAGCTATATAAGGTTATGGACTGATTTAGACCATACTTGGCACAGTTGTAAGAAGTCTTACCAGAACGATTTATGAAAAATTTAAGCTAAATGGGATAAGCATTGCGCCCTCTAAAAGCTTAAGAAGTCTAATCAGGAGATCGGATTATATGGCAGCTATGGACCCATGACACTTAAAAGAAGTATTTGTGTGAAATTTCAAGCATCTAGCAGTACTCCTGCGAAAGTTAGCGTGCTTTCGGCAGACAGATGGACGGACGGCTATGTCGACTTAAAATTTCATGAAGATCAAGAATACGATATATATAACTTAGAGGGACTTTGAGCAATATCTCAAGGTGTTACAAACGCAATGAGGAACTTAGTATACCCTCATCCAATGGTGAAGGGTATAAAAAATCAAAGTTGAACACCATTTTAAAGAAAATTTTCATAGATGCCCCAAAAACTAGCAAGACAAAATAAACATTTCTCACTACCAGCCTTAAATTCGCACATACCCTTAAAGGAGAATAACCATAATTTTTTATTTGTTTTTTTTTATTTAAGGGTATAAAAAATCAAAGTTGAACACCATTTTAAAGAAAATTTTCATAGATGCCCCAAAAACTAGCAAGACAAAATAAACATTTCTCACTACCAGCCTTAAATTCGCACATACCCTTAAAGGAGAATAACCATAATTTTTTATTTGTTTACATTCAAAAAAACAGAAAAACTGCATACAATTGCATATTCTCCTACAATTTATGCTTCATCGAATTTAGTTTTTTTTTCTAGCAAGGCGGTAAAAAAGCAAAGTCGTAAAGAAAGCAACACCAGCACCACAACGACACAAGAAGTCGAATGCCAAAAACACAGTCAGCAAAATGGGAAGAAAACAAGTCAGAAGAAAAGTTTCAGCCTTTTCAGCTGAAAAAACAAGAAATTCTACATCATGTTAGGCAAACGAAAGCGTGAACAAATAAACGTATGCCAAATAAAATTGGTAAAGAGCTATACGGGCTGCCGGAGAGGGGAAAGTGGGAAAAAAAAACAGCAACCAAAACAACGCAGAGGTACCGCAGCACCATCACTAACTCCAACAACGGAAAAAAGGCGACGAACAACAGTAACAACAAACTAATCCTTAAAGCAAACAATGACAATTTACAACCCTCGAACCTAGCCAAGCAACCATCCAAGCAATTTATACCACTCCCGCCTCGCCCTACCCCATTGCCCGCCGCCACAAGTCAAATTGAGAATGAGATTTATATGTGCGGCAAATCAAGCCAACAACGCCAACCACCACTCTACCACCCCTCCTCCCACCCCTTGTCTGTGGCATTGGTGTTAGCCAAAAACAAACAACGTTCCGCATAAGCAACGACTTTGGGGAATTTTCAAAGAAAATCTCTACCTGTTTTCCCGAAAAGGAAAAACTCTAAGCAAACAACATTTGCGCGCTAGTGCAACCGTTTACCCATAGTCTATCCATGGGTCCCCCAGAATGCTAGAGAATGTCCTTATGCTAACATAACATACGTCACATATTCGCATCTACCTAAGCTGAGGCTGAAGCCCCCATTTCGGATAAAAAAGAGGTTTTTGTCGTTCACTCGTTCGTTCGTTTGAATAAATACCCCAAAAAACAACAAAAACGTTTCTTTGGCAATTCCTATTGCCAGTGTGTGTGTGTGTGTGTGTGCAGCATTAAATCAATGGAAATGTGATGCCAAAGCAAACATTTTACCTGCATGGGCAAATGTGCAGCAGACTTTATACACAAATCGTGAAAGACTTCAACGGCTAAAAGAATGTCACCCACCCAAAATGAAGGCATTTTTGTTTTAAGCACATTTGCAAAAGTTCATTTTCATAATCAGCAAAACAAAATCAAATTGAAAACAAGTAAAAAGGCGTTGGATACCCACCACAACGGGTATATATGTTAAGCAGATTTCATCAAAATCCGTTGAAAATTGCCCACCTTATGTCCCATAGCAGTTATATCGAAATATGTTCCGATTTGAACCAAATACTAATAAGTACAAGTCATTGTTCAATTGTGTGTAACAAAATATTGGTCTTTTTTATTGCTATATCTAAAACTAAACCGATTTGAACCATATACGACACGGATGTCAAAAAGCCCTACATAAGTCACTGTGTCAAATTTCAGGGACATCGGATTAAAAATGCGCTTTTTATGGGAAGAAGACTGTAAATCGAGATATCGGTCTATATGGCAGCTATATTCAAATCTGAACCGATTTGGGCCAAGTTGCAGAAAAATGTCGAGTGGCCTAACACAACGCACTGTCCCAAATTTCAGCAAAATCGGATAATAAATACGCCTTTTATGGCCCCAAAACTTGAAATCGAGAGATCGGTCTATATTCAAATCTGAAGCGATCTAGTCCAAATTGAAGAAGGACATCGAAGAGCCTAACACAACTCACTGTCTCAAATTTCAGCGACATCGGACAATAAATGCGTCTTTTAAGGACCCAAAACCTAAAACCGAGAGATCGGTCTATATGGCAGCTATATCCAAATCTGAACCAATCAGGGCCAAATTGAAGAAAGATGTCGAAGGGCTTAAGACAACTCACTGTCCCAAATTTCAGTAAAATCGGGTAATAAATGCGCCTTTTAAGGACCCAAAACCTACAACCGAGAGATCGGTCTATATGGCAGCTATATCCATATCTGAACCGATCAGGGCCATATTGCAGAGGTATGTCAAGGGGCCTAAGACAACTCACTATTCCAAATTTCGGCGACATCGGACATTAAATGCGCCTTTTATGGGGAGAAGACTTTAGATCGAGATATCGGTCAACATGGCAGCTATATCCAAATCTGGACCGATTTGGGCCAAGTTGCAGAAAAATCTCGAAAAGCCTTACACAACTCACTGTCCCAAATTTCAGCACAATCGGATAATAAATACGCCTTTTATGGCCCCAAAATCCTTAAATCGAGAGATCGGTCTATATGGCAGCTATATTCAAATCTGGACCGATCTGGGCCAAATTGAAAAAGGATATCAAGTGGTCTAACACAACTAACTGTCCCAAATTTCAGCAAAATCGGATAATAAATGTGGCTTTTATGGGCCTAAGACCCTAAATCGAGAGATCGGTCTATATGGCAGCTATATTCAAATCTGGACCGATCTGTGTCATATTGCATAAGTATGTCAAGGGGCTTAACTTAACTAACTGTCCCAAATTTCGGCGACATCGGACAATAAATGCGCCTTTTATGGCCCCAAAACCTTAAACCGAGAGATCGGTCTATATGGCAGCTACATCCAAATCTGGACCGATCTGAGCCAAATTGACGAGGGATGTCGAAGGGCCTAACACAACCCACGGTCCCAAATTTCAGCAAAATCGGATAATAAATGTGGCTTTTATGGGCCTAAGACCCTAAATCGGAGGTCGGTCTATATGGCAGCTATATTCAAATCTGGATCGATCTGAGTCAAATTGAAGAAGGATGTCGAAGGACTTAAGACAACACAATGTCCCAAATTTGGGCGAAATCGGCCAATAAATGCGCCTTTTATGGGCCAAAAACCTTAAAACGAGGAATCGGTCTATATGACAGCTATATTCAAATCTGGACCGATCTGTGCCATATTGCATAAGTATGTCAAGAGGCTTAACTTAACTAACTGTCCCAAATTTCGGCGACATCAGACAATAAATGCGCATTTTATTGCCCCAAAACCTTAAACCGAGAGATCTGTCTATATGGCAGCTATATCCAAATCTGGACCGATCTGAGCCAAATTGACGAGGGATGTCGAAGGGCCTAACACAACTCACCGACCCAAATTTCAGCAAAATCGGATAATAAATGTGGCTTTATGGGCCTGAGACCCTAAATCGGAGGTCGGTCTATATGGCAGCTATATCCAAATCGGAACCGATCAGGGCCAAATTGAACAAATATGTCGAAGGGCTTAAGACAACTCACTCTCTTTAATTTCAGCAAAATCGGATAATAAATGTGGCTTTTATGGGCCTAAGACCCTAAATCGGAGGATCGGTCTATATGGCAGCTATATCCAAATCTGGATCGGCCTAACACATTTCACTGTTTTAAATTTCAGCAAAATCGGATAATAAATATGGCTTTTATGGGCCTAAGACCCTAAGTCGGACGATCGGTCTATATGGGGGCTATATCAAGATACGGTCCGATATAGCCCATCTTCGAACTTAACGTGCTTATGGATAAAAAAAAGAATCTGTGCAAAATTTCAGCTCAATATCTCTATTTTTAAAGACTGTAGCGTGATTTCAACAGACAGACGGACGGACAGACGGATGGACATGTCTAGATCGTCTTAGATTTTTTAGCAGATCAAGAATATATATACTTTATAGGGTCGGAAATGGATATTTCGATGTGTTGCAAACGGAATGACAAAATGAATATACCCTCCATCCTTCGGTGGTGGGTATAAAAAGAACAAAATTTAAATGGATATCAAATTTTGAAAATAGTTAATAGATGTCACCCTCTGCAGAGGGTGTCATCGTCATAAAGCGATATAGGTGCTTAAGCCCTTTGCTGACTGGGCGGGCTCACTCACACTTGGTCCCTTATTGTATTCACCAATTTCGTATTTTACTCCCAAATAACTTCAATTTAAGTCCCATATTGTACAAGTCGCTCTATATGGTCGTTTCAGTGGTTTTGGGGGTGCAGCGGTCCAAGTTTCTATATTAGAGTCGCACTCTTCATCTCTATACCTTTCATTTAGGTCTCATATTGTACCGGTTGGTCAATATACCCAATTAGAAGGATTTTTGGGGAGTGGCTGAGTATTCGACCCCAAATTTAAACATGCGATTTGTGTTTTTAGGGGTTGGTTTAGGTATGGTTAAGTTAGATAAGAGTGACAGTCCTTAACAGACTCACTTAGATAATTTTATTCCATTGTGATAACACCGCAGCGATAGGCCGAGGCCTGTGATGGGAATCGAACCCACGATGCCCGCACTTGCAATTTGAGCTTGCCATCAACTCAAAAATTCGCATAAATTTATTCACTAATCTCTGATATACAGCTAGGCCGAAGCTGGCCAAGGTCCGCCGAAGCTGGCCAAGGTCCGCTCCGTCTTTCTTTTACTCTCTTATTTCAGCTGAGCCCTATAGTGACACTGGCAGGAAATTAGTCCTGTTTTGGGGTGCTGGTACCGCCTTTCAGATATTTCGCCCCAATGTGGAGGTCATTTTCGTGCTCTACCTGGGGCGGCCACCCACACACTTAGCCCTGAAAAATATCAGCATCGTGCTCTACTCTCAATTTTTTTTTTGAGCCCCAATTGCCATTGGTTTAGAGGGAGTTTGTGGGGTGAGACGACCCCCTGTGCCTATCCCAATGTGAGGGTAAAAAGTGTAGTCTACTACCAAATGCCTTTTATCGCAATCCTATTCTATCCTGATCGGTCTTCATACTTAATTTTTTATTCCTTTTTTTTGGGTAGGATAGGGGAAGGTGGATTGCCCTCTGACACATCCTTTCATTTGAGTACAATATGTCCTCGGTCGTCCTCCATGGCAGTTGGTGTTGTCTTTATTGGGAGGAGAGGGTCGCTCCCCCCGTCGCTACGAACAAAACGACAATTTATTTGAGTCTTTTATTGTCGCGATCTACTGTCCTGCGGAACGGTAGGACGTAACCCACATACTTGAATCCTTATACCAACATCACATTCGAAATATATTGTCATAGACCTTTCTTTTAATTGACATATTATACCGATCGAACTGCACGAACTGCCTATTGAAGGGCATTTAGTGGGCGGGCCCGTCCCAGACTTTGTCCTTATTGTGCATACCAAATTCGTAGTCAACTCTTAAAGACCTTTTATTCGATACCCATTTTGTGACGTTGGATATTAATGCCCGTTGGGCATGAGGGTTTTTAGGGTTGGGGAGGCCCCCTAGACACCTTGGTTCAAATTCTTATAACAGATGTGTACTCAGCTTCCAATTATCTTTCGTTTGATATCCATATTGTCCCAATCGGTAAACATACCCTGTTGAGGGTTTTTGGGGGGTGGGGAGGCGCCTCAGACACCAAGGAATACATTTTTATATCAGCATTGGACTCTACTTTTAAATAGCTCATTTGATATCCATATTTTCCCAATCGGTAAATTTGTCCTGCTGGAGTGTTTTGGATGGTGGGTAGGGCCCTCAGACATAAAAAAATAATTTTTGTCTCAGATTTGTATTCTACTTTTAAAAACCTTTCATTTGATACCCATTTTACTCAAAGCGGTTAAAGTGTCCTGTTGGGTGGTGTTTGTGGGGGTGGGGGCCCCCCGACACTTAGGGCAACATACTCTCAAATACCTTTCATATGATACCCATATTGCCCAAAACGGTGAATGTGTCCTCTTGGGGAATTTTTGGGGGTGGAGAACCCTCCAAAAGCTAAGAGTGAAATTTGTATACCAAATTCGTAATTTACTCTTAAATACCTTTCATTTGATACCCATATTGTCCCAATTGATGCACATGTCCGTTCGGTTGGGTTTTGGGATGGGGCGTGCCCCCCAGATTATTTGACCCCAACATTTTTTTTTAACAATTTCGTGTTTCATAAGGTGGCATACACAATTTCGCTTAAATCGGTGCACGCATCTCCGAGATCAGTTGTTTTTGAAAATTGAGGTATGGGGGAGGGTCCGCCACCCCCTTCGGATATCAAATAATTATTGGATTGCCCAAAAAGTAATTGCGGATTTTTTAAAAGAAAGTAAATGCATTTTTAATAAAGCTTAGAATGATCAAATTAATTAAATATACTTTTTTTACACTTTTTTTCTAAAGCAAGCTAAAAGTAACAGCTGATAACTGACAGAAGAAAGAATGCAATTACAGAGTCACAAGCTGTGAAAAAAATTTTCAACGCCAACTATATGAAAAATCCGCAATTACTTTTTGGGCAACTCAAAAGTACCCTATTTTCACCGGGGGCCCAAACTCTATTATCTGTAAAAATTTGTTGAAAATCGGTTCAGCCGTTTTTGAGTCTATACGGAACAGACAAACAAACAAGGCGCAACAATTTAATTTTTATATAATAGAAGATCTCTGATATATCTCAGATATACCGAAAAATATGGGGATCCCTCATCCTCATTTAAGGTTATGTTAACGGGTCCTAAAATAATTTTGCCTGAGCACTCTAAATCCATTTTAGGTTATGTTATACTGGCCTTTAATTGGCCTTTAATTGGCTATGACAGAACATTTGTTCCACTAGCCGAATGTAGAATAGCGTTCCAAGTGCCTCGATCTTCTGCGCTCATTCTAAAATCTCTGACACCAAGTTTCGAAGTGTCTCCCACCACTTGATCTTTCCATCGGGCTTTTGGTCTTCCCGGTATGCGTGTAACACCGTGTTTGCCTTCAAAAGACCTCTTTGCTGGAGCTTCTTTATCCATTCTGAAAACATGACCTAGCCAACGCAGCAGTTGTATGCATCCAAATACAACTGCTGCGTTGGCTAGGTCATGTTTTCAGAATGGATAAAGAAGCTCCAGCAAAGAGGTCTTGTAACTATGCTATCGTCGTCATAAAACTCATACAGCTCGTGGTTCAAACTGCTCCATATATTTTACGAAGAATCTTTCTCTCAAATACTCCAAGCACTGCCTCATTTGCTTTCACAAGTACCCATGCCTCAGAACCATAAAACATTACGGGTAGTATCAGTGTCTTGTGTAGTGTAATCTTCGTCCGTCAAGAGGTGGCTTTGTTTCTAAACTGCTTACTTAGTCCAAAGTAGCATCTGTTGCCAGTATTATTCTTCGCTTTATCCCAAAACTGGTGTCACTCGTTTCGCTTACGGCGGTGCCGAGGTATATAAAGATGCTGACTATCTCAAAGTTGTGGTTCCCAACTTTCTCCGTTTTCTTTATCTGCTCGGTTGTACAAGGCATTTTGGGAGTTGTCCTTTGTTTGCCTATAAAGACCTCTCAACCGGGCACTGAACTTGACAAATGCAATACATAGTGGAGAGTATAAAAGATTCGGCCGGCCGAACAAAGCACGATTTCACTTGCTTGTGTAGGTATAGTCAGCATCTCACGATTTTTGCCTTCCCTAATTGTTACATATGTTCATTATTTAAAGCATTTTTATTGGTTTGGCAATATTTAGTTTTAAATTTATTTAACAATCTTTAACAAAGAAAATCTCCGATCATTGAACTCGTCTCAAAAAAGAAGCCAACAAAAATTGAGAATGATCTTCGCCCTAACAAGCAAAAAACTTGAAAATGAAAAACTTTGGCAGAGCCCGCCCGGGATTCGAACCTGGACACACGGAGCAACAGCAGGAGCCGTTGCTGTTGTCTAGCGTTCAAAGCCATCAATACAACTTCCAAAAGATGCACAGAATCATGTGTATACCATGGAAGTAGTGTAACTGTTGCAGACAAAAAATCTGTCATTACACGAAAACATGCATTGGGAAAAGTACAGCTAACAGACAGGGTTGTCGAGCGTGGTTAATGGGGTATTTGTATCATAGAGGCATTTTCGCAATTAATACGATACAAATGTAACAAATGTAACGTACGGCCCTTGAAGCCATCACACCTAATATGGTTGAAAAGACTTCTAACCAAAGACGAAACTTGCCCCATAGTGGTTCGTGTGTTGCGATCTCTGACTTTCCTTTTCCAAAGAAAATCTCCGATCATTAAGCTCGTCTCGAAAGAGAAACAAAATATTTTGAAATTTTTAAAAAAAAAAAAACTCAAATTACATAAAAGAGTGCTAAGTTGGGCCGGGCCGAATCTTATACATCCTCCACCATGGATCGCATTTGTCAAATTCTTAGCCCGATATCTCTCTATAGGCAACCAAGGACTATGGATAAGAAATGCTATGTTACTGGACTTATACCAAGTTCTGAGGTTATGAACCGATTTATACGATATTTAGCATAGTTGTTGGAAGTTAAAACAAAACACTTCATGCAAAAATTCAGCCAAATCGGATAATCTTAAGATTTCAAGATTCAGGATCGGTATATTGCAGCTATATTGAAACATAGACCGATGGGACCATATTTGGTTTGGCTGTTGGAAATTAAAATGGAAGTCAAGAAAAGTTCTCTCAAAAACCCATGTTGAAACTGAAACTTTTGTAAACGAGATGGCAGTGAAAGCAAAGACAACGGAGGACATGTTGAGGCTTTTGATGAAAACCCGAAACGAGGAGACTCGCGGAGACACCGGAATCTGGGAATAATGAGGTTGATCAAAGGCTTATCATTACGGAATTTATGGTCAAGGAAGGCTTGAGGAGCTTCAAGCTATTTAAGTCACCCGGAGCTGATGGCAAATTACCGGCGTTATTACAGAAGGAAGCGGACTATATGGCATCCCATCTGGCCTGTATTTTCACAGCGTGCCTTAGACTTGCATATACGCCGAAAGCCTGGCAGGAGGCAAGGGTGGTATTTATACCCAAGCCCGACAAGGCCAGTTATGCGACACCAAAGGCCTTATGACCTATATAAGCCTTACGTTCTATCTACTCAAAACCTATTGTGGAAACCATGATAAAGAGTAGAACATCCAGTTGATCCAATACAAATAGCATGCCTATTTTAGAGGAAGGTCGTTGGAGACTGCCCTGCACGAGTTTGTGTATAAAACAGGAGAATCCTTCGATGCCAAGACGTACACCCTGACGGTATGCATTGACATCGAGGGGGCTTTTAACAATGTGCGGACCGACACACTGATCCAATCCTTAGACCAGTACCGGATGCACCAGGTCATTAGAGATTGGATAAACCATAAGGAACAGGTGGAAAAATTATGTGTCCCATGGCATAAATATAAGGGAGCAAGTGGCACAGGGCACGCCACAGGGGGGCATTTTATCGCCACTACTATGGGTGACTACCACAAATGACCTAAGTCGGATAATGACTGAGGAGGGATTTGAACCCGTCTCCAACGCATGCGATGTTATAATACTTCTAAGGGGTAAGGAACCGAACCAGCTATGCAGAAAGGCCGAAAGTGTCTTGCGTATGGCATATGACTGGGTTAGACCCAGAGGTCTCAATGTTTACCCAGAGAAGACTGAAATATGCCTGTTCACGAGGAAGACGAAGGTGGGCCAATTTAACGCACCACGTTTCATCAATGAGACGGTTTCAATATCTGACAGTCAAATACATAGGAGTAATCTTGAATAGGAAACTTAATTGGAAGTGTCACATTCAGGAGCGTACTGAGGAGGCTCACAGATGTTGGGCACTATGTAGACGGGCCATAGGCTTGAAATAGGGGCCTGAATCCAAAGATAGTCCACTGGCTCTACAAGAGCGTGATTAGACCAATACTTACTTACGCCTCAGTAGTTTGGTGGACTACTCTGGAGAAAAAGTGCAACATAAGGATCATACAACAGGTTCAGAGAACATGTTGTCTTGGCATAGGCGGAGCGTTGAGGACCACGCCCACTGTGAACTAGGAACTATTCTAGATATCCTACCCATTAACATACAGATTAAGTGTGGAGCAGCCACTGCGGCTATGAGACTTAGGGCGATGGGAGTATGGATTGAGGATGGGAGCAGCTCATATTATCGCGGCATAATCGAGGCGACGATATGAAACCTGGAAGGAAGGGAAAAGATTTCCCATCGGAAACCTGAGATGACACTTGGGGTCGATTTACTACTGCCATCGGCACAGTCTTGGAGTGACAGAACCCTAGCATTGCCATCTGGAAGATCATGTTACACGGATGGATCAAAGCTAGAGAACAGAATGGGCCTGGGGATCTACATGGAGAACCCAGGGACTGAGATCTGTTTTAGACTGCCTCACCATAATATGGTCCTGCCGGCGGAGATCCGGAAAGCGTGAAGTGGTTAAGGACAGTTAAATGACCATAAGGGCAATAACAACCAGGACGGTAAGGTCACGAATAGTCTTCAAGAGCAAGAAGGGGAATAACGCCTTCTCTGAGGAGGGCACAAACCGCATCGGTTGGGTGCCGGGCCATAACGGTGTAAGGTGGAATGAAAGGCCAGACGATTTGGCAGTGTGGGTCAAAGGACTGCCGTCAATAGACTTGGTTAACTCAAGGTCATTCGGATCGACGCAGTCCGAGTTTAGGGTGTAGACAACGAGCGCGTCTGTAAGATTTTGGAATAGCGAAACTGTAGGTATAACGGCGAAAATCGAATAGGGTGATCCGCATCGTGAGAGGACGAGGCTATTACTGAAAGGAAGTAAGAAAGAGGTCAGTATAGCTTTAGCTATCATAACGGGACACATAGGACTAGGAGCTCACTTATACAAAATCGGTGCGGCAAATGACAGTGTGTTTAGGGCATGTGGGGAAGATAATGAGACGTTGGACCATTTCCTATGTCATTGCCCGGCTTTCGCGGCTAAAAGACACCGGTACATAAGTGGAGACACGATATTAGACATGAACCAATTTAGGGGATACCTAAATTGGCAAAACCTTGGTACACAAACTTGTTTTATAACTTCCAATATCCTTGCCAAGTACGATATGAATCGGTTTAGAAACCGATACAGCCCCCATATACCAATCCCACGAATGGCATCTTGAATCCCTAGAAGCCTCAATCACTATGCGATTTGTCGGATTACAAAATAGTTCAAATACAAGCTCTGACTTTAGAAAAGTAAACTTTTAGCGAAATCCATGGTGACGTTTACCCAAGATTCTACCCGGTCAATCTTAGTCAGTTTTTACATGTTTGCCATGTTCTTCTACACCATAAAAAAATCAATTTTCTGTACTCACCTTAAGTGTTATGGATGTCCATGTATTGAAGTTGAAAATTCGTCGCTATTGTTGATGCATGGTTAGGTTTTTGCTGTAAAAGGTTTTTAGTTTCTAAATTTTTTTATTTTTGATTTAATTCGAGTAATTGTTTAAATTTTTTAAAACGATTTTTTTCTTTTGAGAGCTAATTTTTAATGTTCAAATAGTTTGCTATATTTTTGTATATTTGATTTGAATCTTTCTTATTTGCGTTGCACACGAAAACAAAGGCACAAATGCAAGAAAGTTGTGTGTTTTTTTTTTGGGGGGGTTTCTTTTTTTGCTTCACTATACAAAAATGTTAAATTGAATATGATGCATCACACTTTAGCCAGAAGGAATGTTCGGCTACATTGAATTTCAATTAGGTATATTTCATTTTATTTTCCAAGAACACCAACTGCAAAAGAGAAGAGAAAAATATTTCATAATGAATAACGGGAAAGTGGCAGAGAGTGAGAAAAAATTAAAATTATGTTAATGAAGTAAATCCAGTGAAATCTCGGTACGAGAACATTATGAGATTTTCTCTTGTTTTATATAAAAATTGAATTACAATTATATTCAAATTCAGTTACAGGCTTATTTGTAACTCAAAATATTTGTTTACAACAATAGCAAAAAAGTTGTACAATACTCGTACTTAGCACGCATGATGGTCAGTAAAAAAATGCTGTTTGTGGGGTATTTTGGGAAAGGGGTAGACCCCCAGAAAATTGGTCCCCAAAGTGGGTATCAATTCTTGCTCTAACCCCCAAGACCTTTCATTTAAGCTCCACATTGACATGGTCGGTAAATATGCCCGATTTAGGGGTATTTTGGGAAGTGGGGTGGTCCCCCAAACACTAAGCCCTGAAAATATATCAGCAACGTGCTTTATTCTCTTGTATCCATATATGATTTATTTGAACCCCATATTGCCATTGCCCTCAAAATTGGATATCAAATTCGTTTTCTAATCTCATTTAAACTCCTTATTGCAAAAGTCACCAAATATGTCCGGTTTGGGGTATTGGCCCTAAAAACTATGAATATTTAGTTCCACTCTCTTTAAGACCCAAATTGTCTTGGTGAGCAAGAACGTCCTATTTGGGGGTTGTTATGGTGGTGGGATGTCCGCTAAACAGTTGGTCCCTAAGGTTGATATCAGAAACATACCTTTAATTTGAGCCCAATATTTCCATAGTCGACAAACATGACGGGCTTGGGTGGTGTTTTGGGGGATGGGCGGCCACTCAGTGAGTTGGCCTTGAAAATATATATCGGATTCATGTTATACTCTAAAAACCCTCTTATTTTAAGCCTCATATTGCAATAGTCAGCAAATACTTCCTATTTAGGTGTTATTGTGGGGTTGGGTTGGCCCCATAGACACTTTTCTCGAATATTGATATCAGATTCGTGCTTAACTCCCAAAGACCTTTCATTTGAGCCCCATATTGCTATGGTCCTAAATTTGTCCCCTTGGGGGATGTTTTTGGGGAGAGGCGGCCCCCCAAACACTTGGTCCCATATTTGGATATCAGATTCGAATTCTACACTCAAATACCTTTTATTTAAGCCCCATATTGGCATGGTGAGTAAATAAGTCCTCTTTGGGGGAGGGTATTGGGGAAGGGTTGGACCCCCAGAAAAGTGGTCCCACATTTGGATATCAGATTCGCATACTACTCACAAATACCTTTCATTTGAGTCCCATATTGCCATGATGGATAAATATGTCCGATTTCGTGATGTTTTGGGGGTTGGGATGGTCCCCCTAACACTTGGTCCGACATTTGGATATCAGATACGTTTACTTATCCTAAATACCTTTCATTTGAATCCCATATTGCTGTGATTGGTCTAAATATATGTTTGATAGGTTTTAGGGTGGGGCGGCCCCCCTAGGTGCCCTACTTACACTTTATTCCCCATTGTTTTGATAGGTCAAGCAACCTATTGGAGGCGATTTGAGGAGGTAAAACACGACCTAGATTCTTGGACCCAAAATTCAATGTCATATTCGTAATCTGCTCTCAAATGCCTATAATTTGAGTTTCATCAAGCTATGATTGAGGACACCGTAGCGCAGAGGTTAGCATGTCCGCCTATGACGCTGAACGCCTGGGTTCGAATCCTGGCGAGACCATCAGAAAAAATTTTCAGCGGTGGTTTTTCCCTCCTAATGCTGGCAACATTTGTGAGGTACTATGCCATGTAAAACTTCTCTCCAAAGAGGTGTCGCACTGCGGCACGCCGTTCGGACTCGGCTATAAAAAGGGGGTCCCCTATCATTGAGCTTAAACTTGAATCGGACTTCACTCATTGATATGTGAGAAGGTTGCCCCTGTTCCTTAATGGAATGTTCATGGGCAAAATTTGCATTTGCATGATTGAGTAGTATTCCCATTGGGGGAGCTTATCGGGGATGGGGCGACTATCATTACTTGGACCTCGTTATTTTTTAAGTCATATTCGTAATCTACTCCCGAATACCTTTCATTTGAGTCCTATATTGGTATATACATCCAATATGTATATTTGTGGCAGTTTTCGGGCTTGGGCTACCCCTTGGATACTTGAACCCAAGTTTTTATACCACATTTGGTTTCTACTCTCCAATATCTTTCGTTTGATACCCATATTGTCCCTATAGGTCAACTTTTGATTTTGGGTGGTGTTTTTGTGGTAACGGAGGAGGATTCGCCCCTCTTCCAACATCAACAAATTACATAGCCTATACCTCCTTCCTGAGCATATTCGTTATCTACTCGCGAATATCTTTCACTCGAGCCCCATATTGTCATTATCGTCCAATAAACCTATTTTGGGGGGTTTTTGGGATCCGGCCGGCCCCCCAATTACTTGGACTCAATTTTTAATATAGAGTTTGTACTCTGCTCTTGAATACCTTTAATTTAAGTCCCATATTGTCCCAATCGGTCCACTTTTATTTTTGGCTGGTACTTTTGGGGTAAGGGGGAGGGTCCGCCCCCCTTCCAACATCAACAAATTACATAGCCTATACCTCCTTCCTGACCATATTCGTAATCTACTCGCGAATACCTTTCATTCGAGCCCCATATTGTCATTATCGTCCAATAAACTAATTTGGGGGGTTTTGGGGTCGGGGCGGCCCCCCAATTACTTGGACTCAACTTTTAATATGGATTTTGTACTCTACTCTTGAATACCTTTAATTTAAGTCCCATATTGTCCCAATAGGTCTAGGTTTTTGGCAGGCACTTTTGGGGTAAGGGGGAGGGTCCGCCCCCAATGCGATATCAAAAAATTATATAGCCTATTGCTCCTTCCGGACCATACACACACAATCTGTGAAAATTTCAAAGAAATCGGTTTAGCCGGAACAAACAAATTTACAAACCCACAAACGAACAAACAAACATACAAACAAACAAACACAAATTGATTTTTATATATAAGATATGAAAAGTATGGACCGCGATGGCCTATTTACAATCCCAACCGAAAAACATTGAGTACCTAGCCCTATGTTGTTGTTGTACCAGTATGTAGTGTTCTAACTTTCGTCTGCTCCATTCTGTAAAATATCCAGGAACTCAGCGACTAAGGTGGGGTGCGTCCAGAGGAATCTGGGTCTGAGACAAGTGGGTCTGGGTGGACATGTGTCCTGTGTCCTATGGTCCCTGGTCACAATCGGGACACACATCCTGCAAATTGACATCAATACTTGCTCTGTAGCAGTTGAGGCGGCTGCACCTGCCGGATCGTAATTGGGACAGAACTACTCTGGTTTGCCTGGGGAGGTCAATTTCTTCAGGTGCAATGGGTGGCGATCATTCTCCAAGGACCACTTTTATGGATGGTCCCTGCAATAAAAGCCCGGAAGGTATTGCCTGGACAGCTTGTAGTTATGTCTTCGCACGGCTAGGATCTTTGTGTGAACCACCTAATGATGGATATGGTTGATGCGAGAACTGAGGAGACAGCCGATCGCAGTTCGAAAAACGGCATTCTGACAGATCAGAATATTATCCCACACCAAGTGCTGCCGGCAAGTAACTTGAGGACCTTGTTTTTATATCCTCCACCATAGGATGGGGGTATACTAATTTCGTCATTCTGTTTGTAACTGCTCGAAATATTCGTCTGAGACCCCATAAAGTATATGAATTCTTGATCGTCGTGACATTTTATGTCGATCTAGCCATGTCCGTCCGTCTGTCCGTCCGTCCGTCCCTCTATCTGTCGAAAACACGCTAACTTTAGAAAGAGTTAAGCTAGCCGCTTGACATTTTCCACAAATATTCTTAATTAGTTTAGGTCGGTTGGGATTGTAAATGGGCCAAATCGGTCCATGTTTTAATATAGCTGCCATGTAAACAGATCTTGGGTCTTGACTTCTTGAGCCTCTAGAGGACGCAATTATTATCCGATTGGAATGAAATTTGGCACGACGTGTTTTGTTATGATATTCAACAACTGTGCCAAGTATAGTTCAAATCGGCCCATAACCTGATATAGCTGTCATATAAACCGATCTTGGGTCTTGACTTCTTGAGCCTCTAGAGGGCGCAATTCTTATCCGATTGGAATGAAATTTTGCACGACGTGTATTGTTATGATATCCAACAACTGTGCCAAGTATGGTTCAAATCGATTAATAACCTGATATAGCTGCCATATAAACCGATCTGGGATCTTGACTTCTTGAGCCTCTAGAGGGAGCAATTCTTATCCGATTGGAATGAAATTTTGCACGACGTGTTTGTTATCATATCCAACAACTGTGCCAAGTATGGTTCAAATCAGCCCATAACCTGATATAGCTACCATTTAAACCGATCTGGGGACTTGACTTCTTGAGCCTCTAGAGGGCGCAATTCTTATCCGATTTGGCTGAAATTTTGCACGACGTGTTTTGTTATCATATCCAATAACTGTGCCAAATAAGGTTCAAATCGGTTCAAAACCTGATATACCTTCCATATAAACCGATCTGGGATCTTGACTTCTTGAGCTTCTAGAGGTGGCAATTATCATCCGATTTGCCTGAAATTTTGTACGACCGATCATCTCATGACCATCAACATACGTGTTTATTATGGTCTGAGTCGGTCTATAGCCATATAAATCGACCTCTCTATTTTACTTCTTGAGACCCCAAAGGGCTCAATTCTTATTCGAATTGGATGACACTTTACACAGGTCTCCAAAATATAATTTAATTGTGGTCCAAACCGGACCATATCTCGATCTCGCTCTAAAATCAGACCAAATCTTTTCTTTTATCCTTTTTTTTTGCCTAAGAAGAAATGCCGGGAAAAGAACTCGACAAATGCGATCCATGGTGGAGGGTATATATGATTCAGCCTGACCGAACTTAGCACGCTTTTACTTGTTTTTACTTTTGACCTATTCGCAAATTGCTGTGGCATGTGGGAAGAAGGTGTAACAGCTGTCAAATGTGACACCAAGTATTTGGGGACAATTGGGGCCGATGCCATGCTCGAACAATCGTCCGCATATGATACAATCTCTATGCCATCTAAAGGAGGTGAAATAGAGGATAGGTAGAGGTTAAACAGTGCGGGAGATATCACCCCGCCTTGGAGAACTCCTTGCTTCACACTACGGTGTTTCGACTTCTTATCCCTAAATTCCACAAACGACTGGCGTCCACACAGATAATTCCTAGCGGTTCAGGTCTCATTTGAGGGACGTATTGGCGATGTCCTCAAATAGTTTGGCATGGTTGATCGTGTCGAATGCTTTCGATGTGTCCAGTGACACGGGGACCGGCCTATCACATGACCTGGGATGATTAAAGCCACGGCAAACGAGTGCGGTGATTGCATGAAAAGTAGTTGGGTTGCTAAGCAGTCTTCGAAATCCATGATGAAGCTCGCTGAGTGAAAATTCTTCAACGAGGCTCGAGGGGAATATTCCCTCAAGCGTCTTGGCCTTGGTCTTGGTGAGAAAAGGGAAATCGGTCTGTACGACTCCCCTTTACCCGAGTTCTTTTCAGGCTTCAATAGCGGGATCACGCTGCCCATCGTTCAGACATCGGGTACTATAGAAGTGTTCAAAGACAGGTTGAAGACAGTTGTAAGGTACTCGACTCCAGGTAAATGCAGATTCTGCACCATCCGTCGGCCTCCAACGTCTTGGATGCCTTGGCGCCACGGATGACATTCACAACTTTGTCCACTGTAAATTGTGATGGCTGTCCATCGGTTCAGAGACCACGACTACAACAAATGGCTATCCTCCTAGCACTGTCACTCTCGGCATGCAAACTAAATTTACGGTTGAACAATCTGGCGCATCTCTTCGGATCAATCACAGTAACGTCGCCAAAAGTGGTTGAGGTCCTGTCGTCCCTTCTCTTTCGGGGCTTTGAGAGAGACTTAACTGTGGACCAGTTAAGTCATTACGACGATTGGCATAAATGTCTTCTCAGACGGCCAGGCAGCCATTAAATCCCTGGAGAACGTAATTCTGAACACAAAAACCGCCCTCGTCTGTCGCAGATCTCACAACGAGATGGCTGAACAGCTCAAAATTCATCTGTTCTGGGCTACAGAGGTATCCCGGGGAATTCTAAAGCAGATGAGCTGGCGAGACTAGGAACTACCTTACACACTCCAGGGACACTGTAATCTGTGGGTATGCCTCTAGCGATATGTAAGCTAAGTTTTCAGGACCAGACCCGAAGGACAAGGAATGATAGATGGTCACAAAGAGAGGGTTGTGAGCATTCCAAAACTATGTGACCTCATCTAGACTTGAAGAGGTCTACCGCTTTGCTGTCATTGGCTTGAACAGACGTCTTAGTAATTGTGTCCGTTATGACAGGTCACTGTCTAATCGGAAAACATGCTGACAGACTGAAGATTGCCAGTAACGACTCTTGTCGAAGCTGGGAGGGCGTCGAGGAAGAAAAATCTATAGAACCTCTGATGTGTGTGTGTCCCGCGCTAGCAGTCAGAAGGAGTTCCACTTTAGGTTCTCATTTCTTTGAGAATCTGTCTGATTTAGCGGATGTGAACATTCGCAAGTTACTGGGCTTTTTAAAGCGATCTGGATGGTTCGACGGTAGGAACTAGAAGGCATGTTCCTACCGTTTAAACGTCTAAGTGAGTTTGATGGCAGACTGCCACATAAACCTAACCCACCCCTAACCTAAATGTGGACCACAGCTTGCCTACACAGGTACCAAAGTAACATTGCGCCATGTGTTCTAGTCACAAATTCCGCTTATTGTTCATTGGCAACCCTGTTTATTTTCTGATTCAAGTGTTAGTGGGGTCCGTGCAACGAATCCCATCACGCTAGTCTGCGAGAGCCACTGCTTGCGCCAGGAAATTGGGGCATACTTGGGGTATTCGACCAGCTGGTATATAGCGAGCGACTGCTGGGTTATGATGTCTCGGAGTTTCCTCTCGGCAAATAGAACATTTGAGGGGTATCAGTTCGCTGAAGCGGCGATGAGTGTACTCTCTGAAGCTGACCCAATCAGCCTTCTTTCGACTGAGGTTATGAAGTCGAGTATTCGGTCGATGGTGAGATTTGTGGGAAGGTGGTCTGATCCCATAGAAATGACGGATTACCGGGTAACGTCACTTAGGATATCAGGAGTTGTAATAGAAATATCTGGCGCACTGCTGCACCTCTCCGTAATCCTAGTCGGGGCATCCTCATTCACCCTGCAAAACCAGGAGCCTTCAACGGCTATATCAAAGCCATGCCCCGCTGGTTGTTACCTAGGGGAGAATGCCATGACATGTGATAAGCAATTTAGTCTCCTAGAACCAGACGATTATGGCCAGACAGTAGCCCACTTATGTCGGGCCTCTAAACTTGGCCATTAACTGGGTCTTTACTACCAACCAAAGGTGTGTTTACGTTGTATAGCTCTATCACGGCAGTACCGAACCTAACTGCTATCCCCATGCACTCTATGTAGAGGTCACTAGCGCCAGGCGCAGGCAAGATGGGTCTGTACTGCACAGAATGGTGTCTGACTAAGGCCAATCGTCCACCTTCCACTCCTTTAGCGATCCTTACGTAAAATTGCAAATTTGCCCATGAACATTCCACTAAGGAACAGAGGCAAACTTCTCACATATCAATGAGTGCTGTCCGATTCAAGTGAGACCCAAGGATTCAAGGAGACCCCTTATCAAGCTCAAGGATAAGGGGTCTCCTTTTTATAGCCGAGTCCGAACAGCGTGCCGCAGTGCGACACCTCTTTGTGGAGAAGTTTTTACAGCGATCCATACGTAGCACATGGTATCCTTAACAACTGTGCAGGCTGCAGGTGTTCGTCAGCTTTGCAAC
Source organism: Stomoxys calcitrans (assembly GCF_963082655.1). Classification (NCBI taxonomy): domain Eukaryota; kingdom Metazoa; phylum Arthropoda; class Insecta; order Diptera; family Muscidae; genus Stomoxys; species Stomoxys calcitrans. Next base: position 222,124,098 of record NC_081552.1, on the reverse strand, counting down.
CTGGACCGCTGCAACCGATATGTTCTTCCGATTCACAAAATCTATCTCAAGATCAAGATCTCGTCGATCTTGCCATTCAATTGTCGGACTGGCCTAGCAATATAGGGCCTAGCAATATAGGGCCTGCTGTTGCGTAGATTGCCGCACGTTGGAGGTTGGAAGGGTCACATAATCCGACGACGAGAACGCAGAAGGCGACGTCGACAACGCTTGTGCCCCACTTAAGTCTAGGTTCGCACAGCACCTTGCAACCAGTGGCGTAAGGCCAGAGTAAAATTGGATATGCATCCACTCCATGCACCGGTTACACCTCAACGACACCGACCGATGATGGAGGTGTTTCTGGCAAACCGATCAGAACCAGGGTGCGGGGTTCTTTTCAATCTCGACACGGACCAGAAGCGTGTGGAGAAGGCACTCCGAAAAATGCCTCTCCCATGACGAAAAACGGACGAACATGTACACTGAGGCGGCAGCCCTTGCCGCTGATCGATTTCATGGGGTCAATCCGGTGCGCACAACCGGCTGGCATGGGATTGGTAATAAGGAGTATTATCTTGTGGTTGTAAGTCGAATCTATAGGACAAAGAGGCTTCAATTATGGAACAACAATTTACATTGCAGTAAAGCATCTCCTACGCATGCGCTTTAACTTGTTCGATATCATGGTCAAATGAATTTCAGTTGTATAAGCGAAACACCATATTTTAAAACCCTAATCTCTGTCCCAAATAAAAATTTGTGGTCAAAATCCAACCATATTTCACATAAGTTCCTAAATTTTTATTCATATAATTCCCGTTTTCATTTCTTTTATCTTGTAATCCTTCTGACTATGCATTCAAAATGTAAGACAACATCAATATATTGCATACTTTTAGGGGTAACACAAAAATAAACTTCCACATTTATTTATGGTCGCTTAATCTGCAGAAAAACAAAATAGAAACGCTTTTGTTTACAAATTGAGAAGTTGTTTTTCTATTCTATGGTGTTGTGTACACGCAATCAACATATTTACAGACTTGCCTTTGGTTTGGTGACAACAAATATTGCCTACACATAGGCGCATACGTCTACAGCATTATCGGGGTTATGTTGTCGTCGGTAAGGGTAGTTGAACTCAACACCTTCGAAAGCATGAATTTTTATTTGTACATGGGGCTGGGCTTTGGTGTTTTTAAAGCCAATATCTTAAAGTGGGCCAAAGGCAAATATTATTTTCATAAATACAAAATTTTCGTTTATAACCTTCTAAACTTGAATTTCTTGCCTGCTTCTTTTGGGATTTGTGTTGTTTTTTATGTGCCCACTACGCTTTTTTGTTTTCATTGCCCATTTCTAGAGTCAGTGCCTAATTTCATTTTCATTGTCGCCGCCACCGCTGACTACGATTTTTTCTAGCTTTTGTCTTTTTTTTTTTGTGCACCATTAATTTACACTTAATTTTTAGTGTTGTTTTTTTTCTGTTGTTTTGTAGACAATAACAAGTAAGAAGCAAAAAAAGAAAACTTGTCTGCCACCCTTTTTTGGTGTTTTAGCTATGCCGTGATTTTTTTCCACTAGCCTCTAGGTTTGCCTTTAATTCTCATATTCCTTTCGGTTCTTTTGTTATTGTGTATTCTTCCATTCTCACTTTTGCCTCATGTTTTTTTTTTTTTTTGCCTTTATTTTGTTGGGCAGGCTTACTTTTTGGGGCAGACAGGCAATTGCTAGAAATTTTCAATGAAAATGTGTGTGTGTGTGTGCGTAAAAACGAATGAGAAGGGAAACGGCTAAGGACAAAGCAGAATAGAACAGAATCCCCAAAAAACACAAAGTACACATACAAAAAAAAAAAACATTTCAGCAAAAATGAGTCAAAAATGTGAAGAAGGGCGAATGCAAACACCAAAATACATCATTACCACCACCAGCAAACGGAATAGATAAGGGGAAAAGACAACAGCAAAAACAACGAATGAACAGATAAAACATAAAACAAAAACGCCGTTTAGAAATCACATATAAATCGGCACGCACACAATCACACCCTCACATACACAACTTGCTTCATATGGACACAGTTTGACATAGCTTCGTAGCCAGAGAGACTCGGAGAACGTTACGCATTTACACTCAACAGTGTTGCCAATTTAGTAATTTTCTCTGCACAATACAATGCATAATAATGTGGTTGCATTTGCATTCCAATACAAAATGGGAGGTATTTGTCACACAAGCAGTAGTCAATTAAAATCAAAATAATGTTGCATACTTTTAGGGCTGACAAAAATAACTCCATGGGTTCATAGGAACAAACATAAGGGGTGGGTGGCTACTGCAAGGTGTTTACCAAATTGAAGGCAACAACGGCATTACAGAAAGGGGACACCTTTAACGCTTGCTCTAAAAACAATCCAAAACAAGGAAAAATATATTAAGTTCGGCCATGCCGAATTTTGGTTGCCAACCACAATAGATATATTTGTTATTCTTTTTTAACTCTTCTATATCTATATGTATTATTATCCATTTATGAAACGATCTGGACCACGGTGCCAAGTCACAGTTTCAAATTTAAGCGTTATGGGTAAAAACTAATATGGGCTTAAGGCATTAAATCGGCAGATCCGTCCAAAGGACAAATAAAACCAAATTCGAAATTTTTGGGTTAATAACCCTTTATGGCAGCTATATGTCAATATAGGCCGATATGAACCATATTCAGTTTGGATAAGCGAAATCGAACAACAAATTCTACTGTTATGGACTGAAAAACCTAAATCGGCAGGTCGATCTATATGGCAAATGTATCCAAATATGGTCTGATCTGGACCATGTTTAGATTAGGAATAAGTGGCAGTCTGACATCAGACTCACCGAGACGTTTTCGTCCATTGTGATGCCACAGGAACAGAAGAAGTAAGATGTCTTCTAGTTCCTACCGTTGAACCATCCAGATCGTTTAAAAAGCCCACTTACTTGCGAATGTTCACATCTGCTAAATCAGACAGGTTCTCAATGCAATGAGAACCTAGAGTCGAACTCCTTCTGACTGCTAGTGCGGAACACACACACAGAAGGTGTTCTATAGTCTTTCATTCTTCGATGTTCTCACAGCTTCTGCAAAAGTCGTTTCTGGCAACCTTCAATCATGACCCTGTCATGACAGACTCAATGACTGAGACATCTGTTCTAGCCAATGACCGCAAAGCAGTAGACCTCTTCAAGTCTAGAGATTAGGCCACATAGTTTTGGAATGCTCACAGCCCCCTCTTTGTGACCATCTATCATTCGTTGTCCTTCGGGAATGGTCCTGAAACCTTAGCTTACATGTTGCGAGAGGCATACCCACAGATTTCTCGCAAGCTCATCCGCTTGACAATTCACTGGGAAATCTCTGTGACCCGGCACCCAGAACAGATGAATTTTCAACTGTTCAGCCATCTCGTTGAGAGATCTGCGACAGTCGACGGCGGTTTTTGCATACATTCTCCAGGGATTTAATGGTTGCCTGACTGTCTGAGATGACATTTAAGCCAATCGTGGTTGTTACATTGTATCTTAAGGATCTCTGCTTGATACACACTGCAGTGGTCGGGTTACCTTGTCGATATGACCAGTTCTAGATCTTTAGAGTACACCCCAAAGCTCACCTGGTCGTTTGGAACCATCCGTATAGAAGTCTATGTATCTTCTGTTACCAGGGACATCGTAGTTCCAATCGGTTCTATCACGAGTAGTGGTACAGTAAATTTTATCAAAAAGCGGCTCAGGTAGGGTGTAATTCACACTGCCTGGAACATCGTATATTGTATCAAGGACAACACAGTGTGCGTAGCCGCCAAATGAAAGCTCCCTTAACCTCACGACAGTGGTCGCTGGAATTTGGCTAGCCACAATGTCCAGAGTCATAAGATGTAGCATTAAATTCAGTGCATCTGATAGTGTCGTCCTCTGTATGATGCACAAACAAGCCATCCTTTGGATCCGGTTAAGTGTTGAGCACTAGGTGGACTTTTGAAGCGCCGTCCACCAGACCACAACACTGCAATTTGGGTAGCCACAATGTCCAGAGTCATAAGATGTAGCATTAAATTCAGTGCATCAGATGGTGTCGTCCTCAGTGCGGCTGTGATGCACAAACAAGCCATCCTTTGGATTCGGTTAAGTATTGAGCAGTAAATGGACTTTTGAAGCGCCGTCCACTAGACCACCGCACCATATAGCATTATAGGTCTGACAACTACAGTACATACTCAGTGCATGACACGCGGTCTAAGTCCCCAACTTTTGCCAATGGCTCTCTTGCAGGTGTATAGGGCAAGAGTGACCTTCCTTGCCCTTTCAAAAATTTTGGATTTGAAGTTCAATTTCCTGTCCACCAAAACATCCACGTATTTAGCGCTTTTTCCAAATGGAACATTCTCTCTTCTCAAGAAGACAGGTGCCACTGTAGGCAACTTGTATTTCCTATTGAAAAGAACTTCTTCTGTCTTACACGGATTTACATCTCGACCACTTTCGGTAGCCCACTTTGCTGTTTGCTCTTAAAATGCTGGGAAACCTTCCCTTAACCGCAATTGTCATGTCATCAGTATACGCAACCACTTTTACACCTTTTCCTTTCAGAGACAATAATATATTGTTAATGGCTATATTTCAAAGTAGAGGAGACAGTACACCTTCTTGAGGTGCTCCTCTGCTGACCCATCTTTTTAGATCCATAGATCCCAAGCCTGCCGTAATGCATTTTTTAGTAAAAAAGTTATTAAGAAACTTTCTTACGGCAGAGTTGATGTCTAGAAACTCCAACTCCTTCATGATTTACATCGGTTTTACATTATTGAAAGCACTTTCAATGTCATTAAATGCTACCATTGTATATTTCTTGACAGCGAGAGAACCCTCTATGTAGCCGACTGGGTGGTGAAGGGGTGTTTCAGTGGATTTGCCTTTACTATATGCATGCTACTGCCGCGACAGGCGATCTCCAGGAATCTTTTTCCTAAGATAGTTTCTATCAACCTCTCAAGAGTCTTCAGCATAAAGGATGACTGAATAATAGGACGAAAATCTTTCGCCTTCGTGTGGTAGGCTTTTTCTGCTTTCGGAATGAAAATGACCTTCGTGTCCCTTCATCCCACAGGTATATATAGGACATTCTAAAACAAGCAGAGTATATCACCCTAAGCCAGGGAACCAGTCTCTCAGACACAGCTTGTAATTCAACCGAAGATACATCATCAGAGGCTGGCGTCTTAGAGGAGTCGAAACTTCTTATAGCCCAAAGGATTTTCGGCTCAGGCACAATTTCCCCAATAGCCTTCGATGAATGCATACCAGTGACAACCTCTTCTGGCGTCACATTGTCCGTTGGAGAATTTCCCGGGAAATGTGTATCAACGAGTAGTTCTAGTGTTTCCACACTAGACATTGTCCATGCATTCTCTGACTTCTGAATATACCCCACCGTAATAGGTCTCGAGGATAGAATCTTCCTTAGCCTAGAGGCCTCAGATGTGTCCTCCACGGAGCTGCAGAATTCTCCCCAGGATTAGATCTGAGCTTCCAATTGTAAGCTCGCCCTTACAGCCTTATAGATGTCCCAAGCGTGTGCTGCTCTTGTGGCTTTTGCTCCGTTGAAGAGTTTTCTGCAGTACTTCCTTAGACCACCCAGCTTCGGGATCCACCATGGCGGTCCCTGTTTGCCCCTTGGCACTAGGACATATTGCATCAAGCGAGTCATTTAGGGCCTTCGTGATCCGCTTGAACACTATGTCTACATCCTCCTTAGTTTCCACTTCCTTTTCTGGTCTAGGAGGGATAGTGGTGCAGAATTTGTGCCGAAATTTATCCCAATACGGCTTTCTTCTGTTTAGCCGGGGGACCACTACTTCAGTGTCTTCTCCAAGGCTAAAACTAATATAACGATGATCAGAGAAGCTGTGCTCATCCAACACTTCCCAGTCGCATATTCTTCCACTTATATCTTCCGATACAAAAGTAATATCAAGTACCTCCTGCCTATTCCTGGTAATAAAATTCGGTTTATCTCCTTTATTACAAATCGCCAGATTCAATGAGCAGTTCACCCCTTTCGTTAACACCCGAACTTCATCATATCTGGGGATGTGCATTAGCATCACTTCTTTCAATGAGGCTTTTCCTCCCTAAAGAAGCGGCTTCAACCAGGGACTTAAGGTTTGAAGGCGGCCATCAGGAGGACCTTTAGTGTTGCCGAAGCGGCCTTACTCTGGACCATACCGGGGGCCTTAGTAGAGCTCGTTGTGTCAAATTTCAGTGAAATCGGACAACAAATGAGGATTTAATGGGCTTAAGACCCTAAATCGGCAGATCGGTCTATATGGCAACTATATTCAAATATAGTCCGATTTTGCCCATTGAAGAACTTAACGGCTCTGTGCCAAATTTCATCTCAATTTTGGAGAGTGAAGAGAGACTATAATAGACAGACAGACACGCCGATCGGACCCTACTTAGTAGGGTCGGAAATCGATGTGTTACAAACGGAATGACTAAGAGAATATACCCCCTACCATCCCATCCTGTTATGCCAATCAAATTTTAGTTTATTGATAAGGGACCTCCTAATTCTAGGCGATTCCTAACGACAGAGGAAGAGAAGTTTTACAATGCTGAAATATGTGTTGGCCACCGTTGAAATTTTGTTTAAAGTCATGGAACCAACGCCCAAAAACTTGTTATAGTGGAAAGGACAACACGCGTTTGGTCTGGCAAATTTTGATTTAGTTTGACGCTGCGCAGTCAAGCCGATCGATCCGTAAATGATTGCTTGGCAAACAGAACAAAATTTGACATTCTAGAGGCAACCAAGAACATTCCATTAAGGATAAGAGCACCACACAGGCTGGAATTTTGAGCTCCGACTTGCGTGGTGTCCATCGTTATCACGAGAAGCTTAGCTGAAAGCTACCGGGCGCGTCCATAGGTTGCGGATGGTGGAAAGCTCCGTTTCAATGCGGAGTAGCTGGAAATGCGGCCGCGGGCAGTCAGCGATTTGCGAGAGGAGAGTCTCAATGAGGAGTCAGGTGGCACTGGCTCTTAATTAAATACTGAGAGCCAATCCTACTCGAGATGACAAGGAGAGTTTTTGGCGCCTTCAAATAGCCAATGGCCAATATCAGTGTCTGTTCCTAAGTTAGGAGCGGCTGGTGGCGAGCGTCAGATCTCGAAGCAAGCGGCTCGCCACAACGAGGAATATGTTTGCAATCCCACAAAACGCATGCGGTTGGGGCGCTGGGCCAGTAACCCGCCCCCGGAAAACTGAGAACTACTATGAGAAACAAAGGAATAGTAAAAACGAACCCTCCCAACGTTGACGACCCACGCAAACGAAAAAAGGACCATGATTCGCGGATCAGCACCTGGAATGTCCGCACTCTTTATAGAGAAGGTTCAGTATACGCGCTGGCGGAGTGGTTTAGAGAAGTACAAGGCAGATATTGTATTACCGCCTTACAGGAAATGCGATGGACTGGGAATGGTGTCACTACAACACCAAACGGTGACAAACTATGCCATAGCTGCCATAACACGAGTCATGAATTTGGCTGTGGATTTGTGGTTAGTCGGAGACTGAAACACCTTGTCTTCAGCTTTACTCCGGTGGATGAGAGGCTAGCCACAATCCGCATAAAAGCCAAATTCTTCAACAACAGCCTTATTTGTGCCCATGCACCGACGGAATACAAGGACAAGCAGACCAAGGATATTTTCTACGAGCGCCTAGAGAGAAAATATGACCGCTGCCCCGCCCATGATATTAAAATCGTTCTGGGAGATTTGAATGCGAAAATAGGGAAGGAATACATCAAAGTTTAGCATCCACGAGATAACGTTCGGTAATAGATTGGGGCTGATAGATTTCGCCGCGGCAAAAAACATGCCAGTTAGTAGCACCAGATTTCAACATAAAAATATTCACAAAGCCACATGGCTGTCACCCGATCAGAACACGAGGAACCAAATTGATCACATATGGAAGGCACTCATCCAACGTCTTAGATGTATGGTTGCCCAAAAAGTAATTGCGGATTTTTTAAAAGAAAGTAAATGCTTTTTTAATAAAACTTAGAATGAACTTTAATCAAATATTCTCTTTTTACACTTTTTTTCTAAAGCAAGCTAAAATTTACAGCTGATAACTGACAGAAAAAAGAATGCAATTACAGAGTCACAAGCTGTGAAAAAAATTGTCAACGCCGACTATATGAAAAATCCGCAATTACTTTTTGGGCACCCCACTACAATCGATCCGTGGAGCGAATTTAGATTCGGATCATTACCTTGTTGCAGCAAAGGTTAGCACGCGCTTGAACATGGAGAGGAAAGAACGATCTGATACTTCACGGAAGCTGAACATTGAAAAGCTGCAAACACAACAAATGGCAGCGGCATACTCCACTTGACTGACCCAACTGCTTGATGAAAGCACTCCTTGTTGCGATGAAATAATGGCGCAGTGGCAAACTATTGCCCACTCCATGGAAAATACCGCGAAATCCGTACTTGGGTACCGGAAGCCTCCCCCAAGACACCCATGGTACGACCAGGAGTGTCGAGATGCTACTGAAGCCAAGAATGCGTCATATAGAGCAACTCTGCAATCAGTAGCAACACTCCACATGAAGTAAAGGTATCGAGAGAAAAGGAGAGAGGAGAAACGTCTATTCCGCAGAAAGAAAAAGGAAATGGAAAAACGTGAGTGTGAGCGAATTGAGATGTACAGGAGTCCGAATGAAGTCCGGAAATGCTAGCAAAGAATTAAACATCAAACCGATGGCTTTGGTGCAGGCACATCCTCCTGCAGAGACAAAGAAGGAAATCTGGTATTCGACACAGATAACATGCTGTGGTTATGGAAAGAACATTTTACCCAACTGCTAGTGTCCGACGTTGGCGGCGAAGAGGATACCGCAGAACCAATCCCTGATGATGGTATAGAATGTTTACCTCCTAGTCAGAATGAGGTCCAAGTAGCAGTGACCCGACTAAAGAACAACAAGGCAGCAGGAGCCGACGGATTACACGCTGAACTATTTAATACCGGAGGCGACACGCTGATAAGGCGTATGCATCAGCTTATCTGCGCAATCTGGCTAGAAGAACGCATACCCGATGATTGGAACCTCAGCATAGTATGTCCCGTACACAAGAAAGGAGACAAGACGGAATGTGCCAACTGCAGTGGAATAAGTCTCCTCCCCATCGCATACAAGATACTCTCGAGCATACTTTGTGAAAGATTAAAACCTAAAGTCAATGAGATAATTGGGCCCTATCAATGCGGCTTTACACCTGATAAATCCACCCTAGACCATATGTTCACACTGCGCCAAATCCTGGAAAAGACCCGAGAAGGACAAATCAACACCTACCATCTCTTTGTTGACTACAAAGCCGCCTTCGATACTCCTGTACGTTCAAAGGTATTTCAAGCCATGTCTGAGTTTGGTATCCCTGCAAACTTAATAAGACTCTGCAGGATGACACTTTCTGATACGCGTTTCTCATTAAGAATAGGAAAGAATCTCTTGGAAGCATTTAATACCAAAGAAGGTTTCAGAGAAGGAGAGAGCCTATCGTGTTAACTCTTTAATATCCTGCTGAAGAAAATTATGCGAAATGCAGATGTGAATAGATATGGCACTCTACTCAAGAGAGAACACATGCTACTCGCCTATGTGGAAGACATCGATATCATAGGTGGGTCACCGGAAGTAGTAACTGCAGCCTTTGAAAGAATCGAAAGAGAGTCAGTGAAACTGGATCTGGCATTAAATGGAGATAAGACGAAATGGATGGTTTCAACTCCCAAAAAGCCTTGCACCACCAAGCAGATAAACAAAATGGAGAAAGTTGGGAACCACAACTTTGAGATAGTCAGTAACTTTATTTACCTCGGCACCGCCGTAACCGAAACGAATGACACCAGTTTTGAGATAAAGCGAAGAATAATACTGTCAAACAGACGCTACTTTGGACTAAGTAAGCAGTTTAGAAACAAGGCCACCTCTCAACGGACGAAGACTACACTTTACAACACACTGATACTACCCGTGCTGTTCTATGGTTCTGAAGCATGGGTACTTGTGAAAGCAGATGAGGCAGTGCTTGGAGTATTTGAGAGAAAGATTCTTCGTAAAATATATGGACCAGTTTGCGTTAATGGAGAATATGGGCGACGTATGAACCACGAGCTGTATGGCGACGATAGCATAGTTACGCGCATAAAATACAACGCCTGCGTTGGCTAGGTCATGTTGTCAGAATGGATGAAGAAGCTCCTGCAAATAAGTCTTTTGAAGGCAAACACGGTGGTACACGCAAACCGGGAAGACCAAAAACCCAATGGAAATATCAAGTGGTGGGAGACACCTCGAAACTTGGTGTCAGAGATTTAAGAATGAGCGCAGAAGATCGAGGCGCTTGGAACGCTATTCTACGTTCGGCTAGTGGAACAAATATTCTGCCATAGCCAATTAAACAAACAAACATTCCATTAAGGAACAGGGACAAACTTCTCACACATCAATGACAGTGACTTTTCTACGACAAACAAAATACTTTTATCACTAAGTTTTGCTTTTACTTAAACCATGTAACATTTCGTAGCATTAATAAGCGTAGCTAACTGTGTTTATTGCTCACCCTTGAGCAGCTTCATCTACGATAAAAAGGAACTTTGTTTTGTTGTAAAACCAAAAACTCTTTAATGGCAAGTGTCTCGATAGCCGCAATCGATAAATCCTTTGACGGACCAATAATTATTCTCTTGTGTCTCTACTACTAGAGAGAAATGGTGAGTATTTGAGAGTATAGACCAGTGAAGGGCAAAGTTACTCACTCTATTGCAAATTACGGTGACACACATAAGAAAAGGATCCCAAGCAAGCCCATAGGCTTGCACATAATTGCAATTTAGTGCACGGCATTGCACTATGCTCAGTCAGTATGTAGGGCAGCTCGGTCGAATGCTGATGGTGAAAGTGATAATTTTTTAAGAAAATGATCCCAAGCAAGCCCATAGGCTTGCACATAATTGCAATTTAGTGCGCGGCACTGCACTGTGCTCAGTCAGTATGTTGGGCAGCTCGATCGAATGCTGATGGTGAAAGTGATAATTTTTTAAGTTTCGCGTTAGGTACAAAATTTCTGGTATATCCAATGGCAAAAATCATAAAAGTAGGTATTTAAATGTGCGAAAACAACAACTCCCATAATTATTTTTATACCCACCACCTTAGGATAGAGGTCATTTAGTTATTCCATTTGCAATACATCGAAATATCCATTTCCGACCCTACAAAGTATATACATTTCGGATCATCGTAACATTTTAAGGTGATTTAACAATGACCGTGTGTTTGTCCGTCTGCACATCTATGTGTGGTAATCACTCTACAGCCCTTAACAATTAAGATCTTGAGCTTAAATTTGGCACAGCTACGTATTTTTGCGTCACGCAGGTTAAGTTCTTGAACGGGCCAAATTGGAACATATTTGGATATAGCTGCCATATAGACCGATTTGGCAATTAAGGATCTGAAGATCCAGACAAGCCCCTATTTAGATATAACTATGGATGTGGTAGTGGGATGTGTATTACACACAGCTCAAGGAATGCAATAAGATTACCAGAGCGGCAAAACGTTCTCCTGGAAACTTTTCTGCGAACAGGTCGATAGCCTTAATGACGTCGCCAAGATAAAAAAGTTTCTCTCATAAACCCATGTCCAAACTAAAACTTTAGTTGACGACATCGGAGTGAGTGCAGAGACAACGGAGAACATGTTGAGGCTTTTGATGAAAACCCATTTTCCAAAGGATACGAAGGGGCTTACGGAGACACCGGAATCTTGGAATAATGATGTGGATCGAAGGTTTATAAAAGCGGAATTTATGGTGAAGGAATACTTGAAGAGCTTCAAACCATTTAAGTCACCCGAACCTGATGGACTACACAAAGAGGCAGACTATCTGGCGCCTCGTGTGGCCCAAACGTTCACATCGTGCCTAGGACTTGAATATACTCCAAAAGCCTGGCAGGAGGCAAGGGTGGTGTTTATACCCAAGCCCGGCAAGGCAAGTTACGCGACACCAAAGGCCTACAGACCCATAAGCCTTACGTCCTCTCTACTCAAAACCATAAAACGTATTGTGGACACCATGTTAAAGAGTAGGACATCCAGCAAACTGCTCAAATACAAACAGCATGCCTATGTCAAGGGAAGGTCGGTGGAGACTGCCCTGCACGAGGTTGTGCATAAAATAGAATACTTCGGTGCCAAAACGTACACCCTGGCAGTATGCATTGACATCGAGGGGGTTTTTAATGTGCGGACCGACACACTGATCCAATCCTTAGACCAGTACCGGGTGGACTCGATGCTTACAGACTGGATATGCTAAGGAACAGATGGATAAATTGCTTGTCCCATGGCATAAATATAAGGGAGAAAGTGGCATGCAACAGGGGGGCATTTTATCGCCACTCCTTTCGGTGGCCAACATAAATAACCTATTACGGGTGTTGACTAAGGAGAGATTTGAACCTGTCTGCTATGCAGACTATGTTATAATACTTCTAAGGGTAGGAACCCGAACCAGCTATGCAGAAGAGACTTGAACCCGTCTGCTATGCAGACGATGTTATAATACTTCTAAGGGGTAAGGACCCGAACCAGCTATGCAGAAGGTTCGAAAGCGTTTTGCTTATGGCACATGACTGGACTAGACCCAGAGGTCTCAATGTTAATCCAGAGAAGACTGAAACATGCTTGTTCACGAGGAAGACGAAGGTGGGCCAATTTAACGAACCACTTTTCCTCAAAAGAACGATTTCGATATCTGACAAGGTAAAATCCTTAGGTGTGATCTTGATCGGGAAACTGAATTGGAAGTGTCATATTTAAGAGCGTGCTCTCAGGCTCACAGATGTTGGGCAATATGTAGACGGGCCGCAGGCTCGAAATAGGGCCTGAATCCCAGGATAGTCCACTGGCTGTACAGCAGCGTGATTAGACCAATACTTACTTAGCCCTCAGTAGTTTGGTGGACAGCTATGGAAAAAAAGTGCAACATAAGGACCATACTACAGGTTCAGAGAACACACTGTCTTGGCGAAGCGTTGAGAAACACGCCCACTAAAGCACTGGAGATTTTTCTAGATATCCGATCCATTGACATACAGATTAAGTGTGAGGCAGCCACTGCGGCTATGAGACTTAAGGCGTTGGGAGAATGTATTGAGGATGGGAGCAGCTCATACCATCGCGGTATAATCGAGGCGGCGATAGGAAACCTGGAAGGAAGGGAAGAGGTTTCCAAACGGATACCTGAGATGAACCTTGAAGTCGAGTGCGTGGCACTGTTGCCAGTGGTACACTCTTGGATTGACGGAACACTAGTATTGCCATCTTGAAGATCATGTTACACGGATGTATCTAAGCTAGGACGAGGACAGAGTAGGCCTGGGGGTCTACATTGAGAATCCCGGGAACGAGATCTGTTTTAGACTGCTTGATCATAATACGGTACTACAGGTGGAGATCCGGGCGATCACGAAATGCGTGAGGTGGTGCTGGATGTCGAGTGTGAATATTTTGCGGACAGTAAAATTACCCTAGGGGGGTAATTAATCTCCTTTTTACACTGCAGTCTTGCAGTGTAAAAAGGAGATTAACGTCAGACGGACAGACTTGGCTAGGTTGGTTTAAAATCGCCTTTTATGGGCCCAAAACCTTAAATGGAGAAATCGGTCTATAGGGCAGCTATATCTAAATCTGGATCGGTCTGACCCAAATACAAGAAGGATGACGAATGGACTGACACAACTCACTGTCCCAAATTTTGGCAAAATCGGACAATAAATGCATCTTTTATGGGCCCAAGACCTTAAATCGAGGCAGCTATATCCAAATCTGAATCGATCTGGACCAAATTAAAGATGGATGTCGAGTGGCCTAATGCAACTCATTGTCTTTTATGGGCCTAAGACCCTAAATCGGCGGATCGGTCTATATGGGGACTATATCAACATAAAGTCCAATATATTGGGTTGCCCAAAAAGTAATTGCGGATTTTTTAAAAGAAAGTAAATGCATTTTTAATAAAACTTAGAATTAACTTTAATCAAATATAATTTTTTTACACTTTTTTTCTAAAGCAAGCTAAAAGTAACAGCTAACAACTGACAGAAGAAAGAATGCAATTACAGAGTCACAAGCTGTGAAAAAATTTGTCAACGCCGACTATATGAAAAATCCGCAATTACTTTTTGGGCAACCCAATAGCTTATCTTCGAAATTAACCTGCTTATGGACAAAAAAGGAATCTGTGCAAAGTTTCAGCTCAATATCTCAATGTTTAAAGACTGTAGCGTGAATTCAGCAGACGGACAGAAGGACGGAGATGGCTAGATCGCCTTGGATTTTTACGCTGATTAAGAATTTATATTCTTTATAGGTTCGGAAATGGATATTTCGATGTGTTGCAAACGGAATGACAAAATGAATATACCCCCATCCTTCGATGATGGGTATAAAAGTTTAACAATCGATCCTGCAATGAGTTTTTCGCATCCAGAAATAAACTGAAACTTTGAAGCTTATTTAATAATTACCTCAGCTATTAGCATTTAAAACTTTGTGGATATTGGTCGATCTACTGAAAATGCCAAGGCAATTAAAAAAATATAAATTTTATGGTGTCGCACATTGAAATATTTCGAGGTGTTGCAAGGTTTGAATGGCAGTCGCTAAACACTGATCGTACTCAAATGCAAAGTTTGCCCATTAACATTCCACTAAGGCACAGGGGCAAACTTCTCACATATCAATGAGTGCAGTCCGATTCAAGTTTAAGCTGAATGATAAGGGGCCTCCATTTTATAGCCGAGTCCGAACGGCGTGCCGCAGTGCGACACCTCTTTGGAGAGTAGTTTTACAGGGCATAGTGTTGCCCAAAAAGTAATTGCGGATTTTTCATATAGTCGGCGTTGACAATTTTTTTCACAGCTTGTGACTCTGTAATTGCATTCTTTCTTCTGTCCGTCTGCTGAAATCACGCTACAGTCTTTAAACATTGAGATATTGAGCTGAAACTTTGCACAGATTCCTTTTTTGTCCATAAGCAGGTTAATTTCGAAGATAAGCTATTGAGTTGCCCAAAAAGTAATTGCGGATTTTTCATATAGTCGGCGTTGACAATTTTTTTCACAGCTTGTGACTCTGTAATTGCATTCTTTCTTCTGTCAGTTATCAGCTGCTACTTTTAGCTTGCTTTAGAACAAAATTGTAAAAAAAAGTATATTTGAATAAAGTTCATTCTAAGTTTCATTAAAAATGCATTTACTTTCTTTTAAAAAATCCGCAATTACTTTTTGGGCAACCCAATACCTCACAAATGTTGCCAGCATTAGGAGGGGAAAACCACCGCTGAAAATTTTTTCTGATGGTCTCGCCAGTGTTCGAACCCAGGCGTTCAGAGTTATAGGCGGACATGCTAACCTCTGCGCTAAAGTGGCCCGATCGTACTCAAGATGTTGAATTAATAGGTCATACGCCCTTCAGCACTGATTTTGCTCCCAGTGGCTTCGTCTTCTTCTTACATCCTAACACCAAGCATTTATGAAGCAGAAGTCTATAAAAACCGTAGCATTTAATTACTATCTGGAGCACTGATTAAAATCTTATGTCTATGCACCTTACCTTTAGAGCAAACACCAACCCTTTTCGAATACAGTTTGCCACACATATGCTGCAATCTCACACAACATTCAAATTTATGAGAAAAGTTTGCATTTGGTCCATTAACGACACTTAACCGCACTTTTACTTATCTCCCCTAACAGGAAAACCTTAAAGCAAACAAACAAAAAAAAAAAAAAAAAATTGGCAACACTGATGCTCAATGGCGGCCGTTTACTAGAGATTTTGTGAGACAAACAAAAACAACCCAACATGGAGGTTAATGGGAAAATGACATAAATTCATGGGCCAACGGAGAAGGAGAGGGTGAGGGGTAGAGAGTGGTAAAATGTGAGTGGACTTATCGCAAAATGTTTGTTGTAGAAATTGTCATTAAAGATTAGTTAGTTGGTTGTCGTTGTTGTTGTTGTTGCAGTGTGTTTTGAGTTTATTTCTAATTTTGCCTCTCCCTTTTTATTTGAAGGGCTACTCTCTTACTGTGAGTTGCTTGCTACTGCTGCGGCTGCTGCTGATGCTTCTTCTTCTTCCTATTTTTGTAAAGGCATTTTGTTTTTTCTTTTTATTCTTCTTCTTAGCAGACATTTTTTTTTTTTTTTTGGGTGATAGTCGCAAAGAGTGCGTGTAGGTTGTTGTGTTTTTGGATTTGGTTTTTTTTTTTTTTGGCTCAGAGAGAGTGAATGAATGTGTGTGCCTTTATATGGTGGGATATGAGTAATATTAGTGGTGTGCTTTTGTTGGCATTGTTGTTTGTTTATGTGAGAAAACATGTTGTTGCTGTTGCTATTCCTGTATTTTGGTACACAGACTGTGTGGCTGTTAAAGTTGGCTGGATAACTGACATGATTGTGGTTCTGTCAATACTCTGGCAAACATACTCCACATACACTTACACTTACACAAATACAAACACAAACACACTCTGGCATGTGAATAGAAGGCAAAAAAAGAGGACATGGACCCATATTCTTGCTTCATGTAAGCCCAAGTATGTGTTGTGTGCACTTCAAAAGCAAATAACAGCAGAGGGCGCGTGTGTGCTGGCGTGTGTTGTTCCGACTTTAATGGGAATGGGAAAGAGGTGCGTTGTAGGAGCCCAAAAGATTTTCTAAATAAGGAGACGTATAAAAAATTTTCAATATCATCTTGCCAAGATAAAAGCCAAAGATGAGAAAGATGCGAATAATGATGACGATGAGCAGCAGGAGGAGGAGGAAGAGGAGCATAATGTAAAAAGGAGACAAAGAAAATTTTTGGCTAAAATTAATGTTAAAAGAAAAACGATTACAATTCCCTTAGCCCCCATAGAACATGAATTTGAAATTGTTTTTTTTTTTTGTGTTTGTTGCCTATACCAAGGAGGTAATTAGAAATTCACAAATTCACACAGCATACTTTCAGGGTCCTCTATACTATATATAAATATGTATGGTATATGCAGGCGAAGGCAACAGCAGCAGCAGCAAACTCTGTGTAAGTCAAAAAATCAAGGCAACATTTTCGAGGTGATTTTTAATTGTTACTCCTTTGTTGTGTGGAGATTCTTTAAAATTCCCACAAACACCATTTCCCTTATTCAAAGAGAAAAAAACGCAAATATTTCTATAATTTCTAGATTTTTAACTTAAAATTCACTTTACTTTACTTTACATTTTTTTGGATTTTTAGCTTCTCAAAATGTTTTCAACCACTCATGTAATCAGCATACCGTTTATGGCAGTAGACTTTGAAGCTTTTGCTCACATTTTTTTGGTTTTTCCTTTTTTTTTTGACACTATGCAAGGAATTTTTCTTTTGGCAAAAACTGTAAATTTTTCACACTTTCTGTTTCCAATTTGGTTTTCTTGAATATTCTCGTTATGTTTTAAAGCATTCAATTTTACAATTTTGTAACTTTTTTTGTTGGTTGGTTGTGATTTGTGGATTCTTTTACAGTTTGGCTGAAATGTTAACACATCCTTTAACTACTTTGCAACCTGCTTGCGGAACCGCCCTAAACAGTCGGAATGAAACTGAAAATGAAAATTGATAAATTTTTACCGCACACAGCGAAATACCGAAGCTTTTTGCTTTCGGCAGACATAGAGACACGCATTTAGGAAACATAAACACAACTCTGCAACACACAAACACACATGGACACACACACACACACAAACCCACTAGAAGGAAAAGCCCCAAAACGCGAGAGAGAGCATTAAGCAAAAACCAGAGAGTTATCCTATGAGAGTGTGTGAGAGAGAGAGTAATTCACCTCAAAACACGAAGTTTTGTTATGCTTCGTCATATGGCTGGCCATGGGGGTAGGGCAGGCTTTACCGTAAATCACAGTCCAGCAATGAATGGCCAAAACCCCCTATTCTAGGCAAATCATTTCTTAGGCTCTGCCATTACTGGCATGCCAATGCAACGTCACTAACAAAATCCCCTCTGGTCTCTCAGCCTCTCATATCAATCTAAGCATCACCATCACAGTAGTCAACAACAGCAGCAGCACCAGCAGCAGCACTAGCAGCACATGCTTAATGAAAGCTTACTTGAAACAAGTGGTGGAATTTATTTCACCATGATGGTGGATTTAGGAAAATCCTTATGACTGTTGTTTGGTTTGCTGGTTGATAGGAACATGTGTATCCACAGCCCATACACCCAACTTTAAACATATAATTGTACACATGTATGTACATACATATCGATATGCACATACAAATGGACATCTAAACAATTATATATATATGTAAAGCATATATAAATTCATATAAAATTCATATACATGTATGCTATACCTAGTAGACAGATATCAAAAAAGGAAAGGAAAAAAATCTTTACAATAAAACCAAGTCTCAAGTTGAAATTCAAACAGTTTAAGAATTCTTGTACAACTAACTGGGCATTACCGTTTTTAAGGTTTTTTGTATTTTTCTATTTTCCCTCTCTCTCTCTCTCTCCTTTTCTTTTAAACTTCACTTGCTTTTTATATTCACTAGTGATTTTTCTTGAAATTTTCCTTAATTTCTTCTTAAAATTTGCTTTGACCGAAAACACTTTTTCATTAAAGAATTTCCATTTTTTTCAACTCCTTTTTTTATCCCTTTTTTGTATCTTTTTCACTTTTTCCTCCTTTGGTCACTCTTCTTTGCTTTAAGTTTTAAAGTTTACCGTTTTTTTTCTTTTCTTTTAGTCACTGTATTTATCCGTTAACGCACGTCCGTAACTGTCGTTGTTACAACAGTAAATGTCAGGTGTATGTCCTGCTTTGCCTTAGCTTTTGTGTTGTCAGTATGGAAATGTCACTGGCTGCAACTCTCTCGCTGATGGTGTTTCGTGCAAAGTGTTTTTGTTATTTCGTGCAGCTGTGGTGAATTTTACTGAAAAAACTCTCATCTAATTAAAAACCGTTATTTAGACAATGCTGCCAAGTTCTCTCAGTTGAGAAAGTGCTGTTATCTGATAGTAATTGAAATACAACTCTGCTTTGTGGAGTTATTAGAGTTGTAGTTGCAGGGTAGTTTAAGACAGTTTTAACCCTCATGTAGCTGATGGCGCTCATGGGCATTTTATTTATTGCTTGTTTATTGCATCCCTCTACAGGATGCTACGTAAAGCAACTTTACTTACCATGAAATTCATTATTCATTCTAAGCGAAAGGTTGAAGTCTTGGCTAAGCCGGAAAAAAATTTCATATTCTAACTAGGATCTAGTTAGAATTTAAAGGATGTTAAGGCATCCATCCATTTGAACACCAGAGGTCGTTACTAGACACAAAAGAGCATTCTCTAAACAAACCAAACCAAATGTATCAATCAAATCACAGCAATGACCAAGAAAAAAAAAACAAGTAAAAGCCTGCTATATTAGGCCGGGCCGAATCCACCCTCCACCATGAATCACATATGTCAAGTTCTTTGGCCGATATCTCTTTATAGACAAACAAAGGATAACGGATAAGAATTACTTCAGTTATACCAAGTTATGAACCTATTGACACCAAAGTGACATTTATTGCACAAAATTTCTGCCAAATCGCATAAGAATTGCTCCCTCTAGAGTCTCAAGAAGTATAATCGGCAGATCGGTTGATATTGGAGCTATATCAGGTTGTGAACTGATTTAGGTCATACTTGGCGCAGTTGTTGATGGTCTAACCAGAACACTTCATGCAAAATTTGAGCCAAATCCGAAAAAAATTGCGAGCTCTAGAGGCTCACAAAGTCCACATCCGAGCTCGGATTATATGAGAGCTTTACAAGGTAAGGAACCGACTTGGCGCAGATGTTGATGGTCAAACCAAAACACTTCAGACAAAATTTCAGCCAAGTCGAATAATAATTGCGCCCTCTAGCGGCTCAAAAAGTCAATATCCGATATCTTGTATATAGCAAGTAAAAGCGTGGTAAGTTTGGCCGGGCCGAATGTTGGAAACCCACCACCATGGATTCTGCTAAAATTTTATACAAAATAAGTTAAGTTAAGGGAAATAGATTTTGGGTTTTTGGATGTTGGAAGTCATAACAGAACGGATGTGCAAAATATTAAACAAATCGGACAAAAATTGCGGCTTTCACGTGCTAAAGATGCACAAATTAGGAGATCGGTTTATATGGCAGCTATACCAGGTCGTAGACTGATTTGGTCGGCATTTGGCACAGTTGTTGGAAGTAGTAACAAAACACCGCATGCTAAATTTCAGCCAAATCGGATAAAAATTGCGGCTTCCAGGGGCTCAAGAAGTCAAATCGGGAGATCGGTTTATATGGAAGCTATATCAGGTTCTTGTCCGATTTAGACCGTACTAAACACAGTTGTTGAAAGTCATAACAGAAAACTATGTGCGAAATTTCAGCCAATTCAGACTAAAATTGCGGCTTCCAGGGGCTCAAGAAGTCAAATCGGGAGATGGGTTTATATGGGAGCTATATCAGGTTATAGACGGATATAAGCCGTACTTGACGCAGTTGTTGGAAGTCATAACAGAACACAATATTCAAAATTTCAGCCAAATCAGACAAAAATTGGTACAGATGTTAGAAGTCATAACAGAACACTACAAGCAAAAATTGCGGGTTCCAGGGGCTCAAGAAGTCAAATCAGGAGATTGGTTTATGGTCCATTTGCAATCCCCAACGAATATCTGTGCAAAATTTCCAGCGGCTAGCTTTACGCGTTCGACCGCTATCGTGATTTCGACAGACGGACGGACGGACATGGCTAGATCGACTCAGAACGTCGAGAGGATCAAGAATGTGTATACTTCATGGGGTCTTAGACGAATATTTTGAGATGTTACAAACGGAAAGACTAGATTAATACGCCCCCATCCTATGGTGGTGGGTGTAGAAATCAATTTGTGTTTGTTTGTTTGTGTGTTCCTTATAAACTCAAAAACGGCTGCACCGATTTTCATGAAATTTTCACTGATGGAGCATAATGATCCCTTGAGGAAAATAGGGTCCTACATTTTTTGATATCTGAAGGGGGGCGGACACTCCCCCTTACACTAATTTTCAGAAACGCCAGATCTCGGCGATGGGTGGCGCGATTTAAGCGAAATTTTGTGTGCTCTCATATAGTACCCTAAAAATAAAAATTTGGCATCCAAATTTCGGATGAGGCCCCCCTTGGGGGGTCGCACCCACCCCCAACCCAACCCACCCAAACAAATATATATTTAGACCAATCACGGCAATATGGGACTCAAATGAAAGGTATTTAGGATAAGAGAACGTATCTGATATCCAATTGTCGGACCAAGTGTTAGGGGTACCACCCCAACCCCCAATACACTCCTAAATCGGACATATTTACAGACCATGGCAATATGGGACTCAAATGAAAGGTATTTGCGAGTAGAATACGAATCTTATATGCAGATGTGGGACCAAGTTTCTGGAGGTCCACCCCTTCCCCAAAATACCCCAACACACAGAACTCATATACTGACCATGGATATGGGGCTTAAATAAAAAGTATTCGTGTGAAGAATACGAATCTGATATCCAAATGTGGGGCCAAGAAATTGGGGGGCCACCCCTTCCAAAAACACCCCCAAAGAGGACAAATTTACCACCATAGCAATATGGGGCTCAAATGAAAGGTTTTTGGGAGTAAAGAACGAAATTGATATCAATATTCAGAAAAAATGCGTCTATGGGGCCACCCCACCCCCATAACTCCACCCATATAGGACGTGTTTGCTGAACATTCCAATATGGGGCTCTAATAGGGAGGATTTTAGAGTAGAACACAAATCTGATATATATATTTTCAGTGCCAAGTCACGGTTTACATGAGAGCTACACCAGACTATAGACCAATTTGGTCTATCCGGTACGTACGAATGAGTATGAGGGTTCGCCTTTAGCCTTTAAGTAAAGGAGGTGTTTCCGATTCAGTTCAAGTTCATTGAAACAGTCACTGCTAATCTGACAGGAAGACTGGGAAAGCAATCCGGAGCACGACGTAGAAGATTGAGGGGTATGTGCAGACAGCGCAATCGGGCGAAAGTGCAGGATGCTGGAAGGGATAGAACTGACATTCCAAGCACTTCTACGAAAGCTGGAAAGAGAATCATATCTCCCAAAGAGCATAACACTGCCAAGACGCTGAACAAGAAAAATAGCTACCCGCTTTCAAGTACTCTGGAAAGATCAAGCCAGCCCTCTCTCAATGGAGACTGCAGACAGTATCCTGCGGAGGAAAACAAAGTCGGAACGGGAACGAAAGAAGCGCTCAAGGCCCCCAGAGACATCATGGAGGACTGTGACATCCAAAAAAAAGACACGGCCATCACAGAAGGGGAAGATGGTCACTGGAAAGGGAAAGGAGCCGTCCTCCTACACCAGAGTGTCAAAGAAGCTCAGCAAAGATGAGCTGACTTATGCAGTCATTGTTGTTGTAGCCGTGTGTTATACACCAAGTCTGTAGCCCTTCCCGATAAAGGATTCCATCGGATCAATCCGGTACGTACAACCGACTGCCATGGGATTGACGTATACAGTTATTGATATCAGCAGTGCATTCGGTAGGATTCCACCAGATCATCGATTCTAAGTGAAGGATCTGGTTAACGAATGGATTTTCGAACAAGTGTGGAACTCTGAAGAGGGTCCACCCATAGAAATTATAAGCTGCGAGTATAGAGGGGAGGACATCTTAATGCCGCGCTTTGCGTCAGCATAATGTATTGATACCGTCAAAAAAGCTCGTTGACAGTATCCACACTCCCTGGGAGGGTGGAGAGCTCGTTCTCGCGATAAAAATCCCCCAGCTCACAACGGCGATGGCCTTTATCAAGGAATGGAGCAGCAAATTCGCGACGGAACGCATGGTGGTAGTCTGAGGCAAGCAAAAGCAAGGTTTGGTCGCACAGAAATGGGAGGTCTTTCACAGGGAGGAGTAGGAAGAACTATAATTCTCCTTGTGGTGGGCATCGATCAAGTCTTCGTGCCAAGACTGAAGGAATGGCGTTCTACAGGACTAAGGCTATCTTTGTGATTGGGAAGACTTGGATGGGCATAGATGCTCTTACTGAGACATCAGGCAGGAGACTCAAAACCGCTTAACGAACAGGTGAACCATCACCGACTTTCTTAAGATTCGGAAGACTAGTATAGGCAAAAAATCCTCATATTAACACATTAAGCAGTGCAGCGACAGCGACAACTCAATGCATCCTTACGAAAAACAGCCGACGATGAGACCATAACACACACTCCCAAGTAGCCCATTTACTGGAGGACCAATGATTGAGGCCGTCCCAATAAGCCTCCACCGGAGCGAGACCGCTACACACGCTGTGTTGGAGAAAATCTGTAATGGCGTTGTTCATGTTGCCCTAATTCAGGAGCCTTAGAATATATTGGTTGCCCAAAAAGTAATTGCGGATTTTTTAAAAGAAAGTAAATGCTGATAACTGATAGAAGAAAGAATGCAATTACAGAGTCAAAAGCTGTGAAAAAAATTTTCAACGCCGACTATATGAAAAATCCGCAATTACTTTTTGGGCAACCCAATAGAACGGAACAAAGTTTCTGGACTTAACCATATCAACTTCAATTTCATCTATGCTAATACTGGTACTCGGCTTAAATTTATTATTGGCATCACTTTGTCTGCTTTTCGCCGCTTAGACACTGCTACCCACGTCGGAGCTGCAACAGGTTGCTAATAGAGTGCGATGCGAACTCTCACCACTTTTCGTGGGGTAGAATGAGAACCATTCTAATAAGGGATCGATCTACCGCCTTCAAAACTCGGAGTTATGTGGACAGTATGACGGCGCTCAAGGTCTTGGGTTCGAGGAGGGTGAGGTCGAGGTGTGTGACAGATTTTTTGGATTTGTAGTCCCTGGATAGGCTCCGGGTCGACGATGTGACGCTGATATGGGTTTTAGGACATGAAGGGATTCGGGGGAATGAAGGAGCGGACGAATTCGCAGGGGTTTCTCAGCGCCAGGCGAACAAGTCACCGGTCTCACTATCGAATATAGCAGATTAGATGGACAGAGCGGCGTCGGTGTGGAGACGGGACTCAGCTGGTCGTTGCCGGCACTCTGGGCTGTCATAGACAAGAGGAAGACCATGAGGTTACTGTTTCTCGATAAGAGGTCACTGAGCACATTGACAGGGGTTATAAGTGTACCATGTGCCATGGGATGGTCACGATGGAGGTTGCAATAATATCCGCCGAAGGTACATCCTGTACTCCGGTTCTCCATTCTACCTGTTTCTTTTATTCGTGTATAACTTCTGGATATGGTCCGTGGTTTCGCATCTTCTTCCTCTTCTCTTTTCTTTCTTTCCGGGGTATCACAATGGGCCAAACTGGCTTCCGAGTGAACTCACCTCTGGTGAGCAACCCATTCAAGCTACCCTAAAATTGTCCTAGGTAAGGAATGCATAGGAAAGAAGCAGAAAGGCGCTGTACGACTTTCAATCCTGCAGGGGGATGTGGAGTAGAGGTTTTCACGCCCATTCCCTGGAACCTTGTGATAAACGAAATCCTATTGGAACAGGGATGGTGCTGTTCGCATATTCAAACGACGTCGTTCCGTAATGATCCGAGGCAAGTGTAAGTCAAAGAACAAAGAGATTACGGATAGATCACTGGGGAGACCATCGTGATGGGCTACGCGAAAAGGTTGAGCATTAATTCTGGGACGACGGTGTTGATGCCCTTTTCGGTGATATAAGTTTGCGGACTTTAGACTGGACCACTCGGAATTTGTCAATGGATACGATTCGAAACTGTCCTGGAAAAGGACAGTTTCGAACCTGCAGGAGGATGTGGGGGCAACTCCCAAGATGATTTATTGCATGTATAGGCCGATTCTGAGACCAGTACTGATCTATGGGGCACTGGTAAGATGGGGGGCCCATGATAAGAGGACTCGTACGAGGGAATTTGAGGTGGTCCAAAGACTGGCCTGCGTAGGAGTCACAGGAGCACTAAGATCCACACCGCAGGCAGGTCTGGAGGTAATGCTGGACATGTAGCCCATTGGGGCCAATATTAGGAACTGCACTGTCAAGGTCGCGCTAAGGCTGAGAGTACTTGGCATGCTGTAGGAGGACAGTTACGATCACAGTACTATTCTGCATATTATGGATGCGGACTATAGACTGAGAAGGTTCTCCGACTACCTGTCACCGGTAACGATTGGAATAAAGGCTTTCAGGTTTCGTTTTCACCGGAGGCATGAATGGAGAGCGAATGCTGTGTTCGAGGAAGATGAGACCTAGATCTTCAACGATGGCAACAAGATGGAGTCTAGGACTGGATTGGGCGTCTACACCGACCTACACAATATCGATATGTCTTTGAGACTGCTGGACAAAATTTTCTCTGATTGGCGGACATGCTAACCTCTGCGCCACTGTGGCCTCAGGAGATCTACCGCCCTCAAAACGCATGATTTATGCGGACAGTATAGCGACGCTCAAGGTCTAGGGTTCGGGGACGGTCGAGGTCGAGATGTATGGGGCTTGACTAGATAGGATAGGCTGAGTCCACGATGTGACGCTGACATGGGTTCGCGGACAGGAAGAGATTCCAAGAAATGAGGCGGGCGAACCAATCTCCCATAAATGAGATGGCCAGAGCAGCTTCGGTGGCAAGATGGGACTAAGCGAATGGTAGGCGACACTCTGGCCTGTCATCGACTGGAGAAGGCAAAGGAGTTACAAGAGTTTGATAAGAGCACGATGAGAACTTTAGTAGGATACATAAACGGACCATGTGCCATATGTGGCATGGCTGCGCGCATGGGAATACCACACAATGGCTTCTGCAGGAGTTGTCTTGATGAAGATGAGGAGAAGACTAGCAAGCCCTTGCTCTGTTCATGTCCGGGTGTTTAGGGTCGCAGGCTTTCTTTTCTAG